>NC_132912.1:4564247-4865177 GCF_047675955.1 Chlorocebus sabaeus
CTTAGTTCTTGTTTCTTTAATGTCAGCAGTAGGCACATTGGTGCCATGGTTTTCAGATGCTAGAACAGTGGTTTGGAGATTGATAGTATTCCTGCAGATAGGAAGGGTGAAATGTCATGCTGGAATGCCTGGACTGGAAAATTCACATAAAGCTTGTTGCAAAACTTTTTAGATATGTGAACTTTTAGAAAACCATATGTCATTTTTCTGACTGCAAATGTATACTGATTGTGCATATACACCCATAAATTTTACTAATGGCATGGGGATCATTTCAGTCCAGTCCTATAGTTTGCTGGATTATAATTCTATGTCTGCTTTGTGTTTGTTGGGACATTTTTATTGGCTGTGCAAATTTCGACAAGCCACCTAGTATCTATGACTGTGGTTGCAGTTTACTTGAGAACCGACTGGGGATGATGACCCTGGACTCCCACAGAGACACCTTGAGGATTTAATGTTTTACCTGCATCCATATTTACATGTGTAGTATCTCTCAGATATCTGTGTGTATGATCACCAGATAGGAGCCATCAGTATCTTTCTGAAACAATCAATGACGCTGTTCCTGTGTGAGTACAATTGCCTTCATACTCTTTACTGTCTGCTCATTGCTGATCACTGTAAAACTGAAAGAATGTCTCCAAACATTCTGCTTTGAATTACAACTCAATTTATTTCAAAATGTTATTTTCATTCCAAAATAATGTCCTTTGTTTGATTAATTTCATTTTATTTTCCAACACATAAACTCATTTGCTTTTCACAATTCATTTTCACAAGCATTTCTTTGTATTATCCATTAATTAGCAGAGCACTACATATGTTTTAGAAGGATGCTATTTGTGGACAAAACAGTAAGGTTACTACTTTTATTCCCCTTTCTAAAAGAAAAAAATATATATATTCTTTAAATCTTTCTGTTTGCACCCCACTCCTGAGGACATCTATAAGATTTCTGCTTACTGTTGAAGGCAAGTTTTTCAGTCAGTATGTCTTCTTTGTAATTCAATTATTTGCTGGTTAAATGCCAACTTTGTTAGATTATGATCAGTTTTTATGTATTCAATGCCAATTGCCAGCCATTGAGATCCTAGAAATCGTATAAATATTTAACATGAATAATTATACATTTTTCCTTGTCCTGTGAAGTATGATGAACATCTGTACTGTTTTCATCATGCAGGTAGAAATTTACTCTAAAAATTATAGTCACTTATTTCGTGTGACCCACTTTTTAAGAGGCCATTGATATCCTCAGGGCATTTTTTCTCATTCTACTTCCCTCAAAAGGCATTGTGTCTATTAAAGAGAACTACTTCTCAGTATCTAACTGAATCTCACTTCCACAAATTTCCTCTTATTTAGCAAAATATCAAGTATTTTCTGTGTAATTTACATTGAGTAATGACGTTTACACCACCTGTTTTGTTTATACATAATTATAATGCTATAAAATAGAGACCTAGGAGAGTCAATTTATTGCAAAAACATAAGTTAAAAAAATAAAAAACTATTAATCAGTCCATCCCCACAAATCAATGGTGAAAGAGGAGCCTCTGTTGCTTTTCACAACTGCAGAGAGCTCCGGAATTGGACTCCAGGGTAATTGCCTGACTCCCAGAGAGTCCTTCCCCTTCACACTGATGCTTTATAGATGACTATTGAACTGTTCCTGGAACACGACAAATCTAAATTAACCTGAAATACAACAGGGATTTCAGGAGTTAGATCATGAGTCCAGAGGAGAATTTGAAAATATCTCTATTTCAGGAAGCCTTATCTTAATTATTTTTCTTATCAATGTAAGGATAACATTTGCAAACTGTGCATGATAAGCCTAAGACGTAAATACATATCAGCCTGGTGCCATGTCCCTCTAACTCCCACCACAAAATTCTAGACACACACCTCATCCTCCCACCCTTGGGACAGAGAGATTTCTTTAACTGGTGTTTTTTGTTTCTATGAATGCTATTTATTTATTCTAACACCATACCTTTGCCATAAAATGATCAGAGTTGTTATTTTACAATGAAATAATTCTTTCCATAAAGCAGTATTTCACTGTGAAAGAACTGGCTAAAACAATGGGTTGGAAAAAGAAAACATAATTCAATTTAGTGTTTGGCTCATTGATAAAACACAAAACATGCAAATAATCATGACTGTCAAAACAAAATGAAACAAAACAAAGGAAAAAAATAAGAGCAAACACAGGTTTATTATCTTCCTTGGAGAAGGTAATGCCGTGGAAAACAATAAATCGAATAAATGCAGGCAGATATCCCATCATACAAGGGTAAGAAGAAAATGTTAAACAAATTGATTAACCGAACTGACTGGTTAGATGAATAAGCTAATTATTGTCACTATGTTTAGACCGACCCAAAGGTATTGTTACAAATTTCTAACATTCTGTTCTGTCTAAAAACAGTGAATAAATTTTCTTTTTCCCTTGGTTAGTGTATTGGGTGCCAGGTAAAATATTCAACTGAAAATTCTCTTTAATCCCCGACCTTGACACTATGTAATTCAAGTGAAATGACCTCTTACCAGGTCTATCTTTTCAATTTAAAATAAAGGAATGAGACTCATTCTGTCTCATGTCTTTTAGCCAAATAGAACATATGTAGGGACGGGAGAGCTCACTGGCATATTCAGGAGAAAAGGGAAATATGAGCGTCAACCCCCATGTTGGACAGGAATTACGCACAATGAATCTCCGATGACCTGTCGCTTATAAGGTTAGTCTCATTACACAGGTGTGGAATTAAAAAATTTTAGAAATGCAATTTAATTTTTAACTCATGGTTGATAAAAGTAAAAACATGTACTTAAAATATTTCAGCAATATCACCTAAAATCCCAGCACTTTGGGAGGCCGAGGCGGGTGGATCACGAGGTCAGGAGATCGAGACTATCCTGGCTAACACGGTGAAACCCCGTCTCTACTAAAAATATAAAAAGTTAGCTGGGCGTGGTGGCGGGCGCCTGTAGCCTCAGCTACTCAGGAGGCTGAGGCAGGAGAATGGCCTGAACCCAGGAGGCGAAGCTTGCAATGAGTCGAGATCCTGCCACTGCACTCCAGCCTGGGTGACAGGCCAAGACTCTGTCTCAAAAAAAAAAAAAAAAAATTCAGCAATATCATAAGATTGATTTTAATTTGGATGCTTATGGCTTCCTCTTCTAAGTGAGTATTGAATTGGCATGACGTATTAAAATTGATTAATTAAAAAGGTTAATAACACCTTAAACAAACTAATAACTCTGAAAATATCTCTCTACACTTAACATAGAGACACACGGTTGTGGCAGGGACTGTCAATTAAATAATGCACTGGCAATTGCTGTTGAGTATCAGAAGATTTTCAATCAGATTAAATAAAACATGAATTACCATTAGAATTAAAATTAATTGAACATATAAAATGATACCTGATCTACAAGCTCATTCAATTCTTATAACGCTCCTTAGAGAAGATGCCAGCTTTGAAGGTACCTGTATGTTGTTTTTTTAAAAAATAAAATTACTTGAAACACATTTAGACTCACAGGACTGTTGCAAAGAGAGTACAGAGAGCGCCACTAAGCAAACTCCGAGATTGCCACTGGTGCAATGTCAGAAATTAAATTGCTGGTTTTATTTGTATTTCACTGATATTTCTGCCAATGTCCATTTCCTGTTCCCGGTCTGGTCCCAGAGCCCACATTACATTTAGATAATGTGTCTTTTCACTCCCCTCCGATTCCACCAGTGTCTCTGCTGTGGGCTGAGCACTTACGAAGGGCACAGCCAGAGCTTTGTCAAGCAGCCCCCAGTTAGAGACTGTGTGGTGTGTTCGGCTGTTCAGAACCCCAGGGAGGTCAAGAGCTCTTCTGGGCACACCGATCAGGGCTCAGGACATCAAAGTATCCTGTGATGCTCAGTGTCCACCTTGATTCATGAGTAAGGTGGGTCTGGCTGGTCTCGTTACTATACAGGCACTATTTTCTCTTAGTAGGCAACAAAATTGTATAGGAGACATTTTAAGGTCCTTTGAATAACCCTGTTGCTCCTCATACTTTCACCTGCTGGCTTTCTCATTTTAACATTTATTTAATCCTGTCCACAGCAAGTATTTTTGTGTTGTTTCAATGGTAATTTTCTATTTCCCTTATCCTTTATTTATGGAAATCCTTTTGTTAGGGAGGTTTGTCTCTTATCCTCTTTTATTGTTTGTATGTATGTATTTATTTATTTTGAGACAGAGTCTCACTCTGTCACCCAGGCTGGAATGCAGTGTCACGATCACAGCTCACTGCATGCAGCCTTGACCTCCCAGGCCCAAGTGATGGTCCCACGTCAGCATCCCGAGTACCTGGGACCACAGGCACATGCCACCATGCCTGGCTAATTTTCGTATTTTTTGTAGAGAGAGGGTCTCCCTGTTTTCCCCATGCTGGTCTCAAACTCCTGGGCTCAAGAGATCCGCCTGCCTCGGCCTCCCAATGTGCTAGGATTCACAGGTGTGAGCCACCACGCCTAGCCCTGTTTATGTATATCAATATGCACCCATGGGTATTGATTTTCCTGTTTGAATTCTAACCCAACCTTTTCAAGATTTATTTGGCAGCTCGGATTGTTCCAGCGTTGACTTTCATCGCTCTTTCAGGTGTTTCTTGCGCCTGTTTGCATGCCTCCGACTTATTATTTCTTTTCTTTTTACTTTCTTACCCTAATTAAGCTCCACAAGATAGTCCAGGCTTATATAGTATTGTTCCTCCCCAGCTTTGGAACCTTCTCTAAGGAGCCTTGGTTCCTTGTATAGGAAAATGCTCTTTAGAAAGCAGATCTGTGACCTCACATCGTGTGTTCATTGCTATGGAAGTGTCACCATTTCTAAAGTTCTTTCAACGGACAAAACAAAAAACATATATATGTATATTAACCCAGGTATACACACATATATATTCATTTCTGTGTTTATTCCTATGAATTCGTGTATATGCGAAAGTATATTTTTCTTTGACTTCATACTGATATCTTCCATCCCAGTGCAACATGACAAAGTTTATTCTAACCATTTCCCTTTGCTTATTTGAAACATCCTTCTCCAGCAGTAAGAGAGCTCACTCTCATTAGCTGCTACATATTTAATTATTTTTTAACCTTAAAACACATCAGCCACAACTTCTGAATTTCTTTTATGGTTTATACATTTTGTTTTTTATCTAAGAAATGTCATATGGTTCAGCATCGTTTATTAAAAGTAGTATCTTTTCCCATTGCCTTACCTTGACACTTTTGTAAGATATCAATTGAAGATGCATATGGGTGTCTAGTTCTCAATTCTATTTTTCCCTTTGATCCATATTTTTTTCTTTATGCCGATACCTTCCATTGATGAGATCTACAACTTTGTAAGCCTAAAAATAAAACAGTGATAAGTCAATTTTTCTTCTTTTTTAAATAACAGCTTTATTGGACTACAGTTTACTTACCATAAAATTCTCTTGATTTAAATAATAACACAATGATTTTGGTCTATTTACTGACTTGTGCCAACAGTATATTGTGACAACATTTCCATCCATCATTTCAAAAAGAAACCTCATGCCCACTGGCAGTCAATCCCTGTTCTCACCCACAGCCCCAGGTAACCACTCATCTACCTTCTTCTTTGTAGACTCTGCTATTCTGGACATTTCATATAAAAGAAACAATACGATATATCCAGGATTGCATCTGGCTTCTTCCATTTAGCATAGTACTTTAGCAACTCGTTTGCATGGTAATGTATTTCTGTACTTTGCTACTCTTTATTATTGAACGACATTCCATTGTATGGTATACCATATTTTGTATCCATTCACCATTTGATAGACATTTGCATTTTTCCCACTTTTGGGCTCTTATGAATATACTGTTCTGAACATTTGGCTACAAATATTCGTGTGGACATATGTATTCATATCTTTTGGGTAGATGCCTAGACACGGAATTGCTGGATCATATGGTAACTCCATTTTTAACTATTTGAGAAACTGTCACACTGTTTTCTCAAGCAACTCTATCATTTTACACCTTCATCAACAAAATATGAAGATTTCAGTTCCTAGATATTATTGTCAACACTTATTGTTATCAGTCTTTTTGGTTATAGCATTCTTGTTATTTTAATTTGCATTCCCTAATGATCAACGCTGAGTCTCTTGTTTCTTTCTTTTTTAACAGCCATTCATATGAATTATTGTTGAAATGTCTTTTTAAGTCTTTCAACTATTCTTTTAAATTGAGATTTTTGTCTTTTATTGTTGAGGTGTAAAAGTTGTTTTTATATTCAAGTCCTATATCAGGTGTATGATATTTCAGCAAGTATTTTCACTGAAATTGCAATTTTGTTTTTCATTTTATTGATTCTGTCTCTTGAAGCACAAAAATATTAATAATAATAGAATCTACTTTATATTTTTTATTTTATGAGCCATGCATTCATTGTCATATTTAATAACTCTTGGACTCCAGATAAGTTGCAAAGATTTTTCTCCTATGTTTTCTTTTAAAAGTTTTAAGTTTTACCTGTTCCATTTAGGTCTATGGTGATATTTTAGTTAATTTTTGTGTAACTCTCAAGGCTCTAAAGTCAATGTTTGCAGATGTCTATTATTTCAGAAACACTTTTTTAAAACATTGTGCCTTATGAATTGAATTGCCTTGAACTTTTGTCAAATATCAATCATAAAACTGTCACTGAACTCCCAAGTCGTCTTCATGGATTTACATGTGTATTCTTGTGCCAGTAGTACCTGGTCTTGGTCTTGATTACTGTAGGTTAGAGCAACTTTTGAAATTAGAAAGTGTGAGTTCTCTAATTCACAGAGTACTTATACTTTCTAATTCTGCATTTCAAAATTGTTTTTCATATTCTGTGTGCTTTCCATGTCCATGTAAATTTGAGGACTGGATCTGGTGTGGTGGCTCATGACTGTAATCCTAACAATTTGGGAGGCTGAAGCAGGAGGATGCTTAAGTCCAGGTGTTCAAGAACAACCTGGGCAACATAGTGGGACCCTGTCTCTACCAAAGACATTTTAAAAAATTGGGTGGGTGTGGTGGCATGTACCTGTATCCCTAGCTACTCAGGAGGCTGAGGCAGGAGGATCAGTTGAGCCCAGCAGGTCAAGGCAGCAGTGAGCCATGATCACATCATTGCAGTCCAGCCTGGTTGACAGAGTGAGAACCTGTCTCAAAAAAAATAAAATAAATGAATACATAAATAAATAAATAACTTTTAGTACCAGGTTGTTAATTTTTGCAAGAAAAAAAAAAGCCATTGCAATTTTGATAGGAATTGAATAAAATCTATAGATCAGTTTGGACAGTAGTGTTGTCTTAATGGTGTCGAGTCTTCCAATCCATAAGCATGAAATATCTCTCCATTTATACAAATCCTCTTTAACTTATCTCAACAGCGTTTTACAGCATTCAGTGTACAAGTCTTGCACTTTTAAATTAAACTTATTAGTTAGTATATTATTATTTTTGATGCTAGTGTGAATGGACTTATTTTCTTAATTTCACTTTTGGAATTTTCATTGAGATTACACAGAAAACAAAAGCTGTCTATAGAGAGAGATTTGGATGTATAGACATCTCATGTGTACAAATCTGATGAACATTTTTATTAGATTTAGTAAATTTTTAGTGTAGTCACTAGGATTTTCTACAGATAAGATCCTGTTATTCATATATAAAAATAGAGTTTTACTTCTTTCATTCTAATCTAAATTCCTTAAGTTTTATTTCTTTGTCTCACAGCAATTGCTAGGACCTCTAGTAGTAGTATGTTGAATAGAAAAGGCAAGAACAAATATCATTCACTATCTTCTTCCTGATCTTAAAAAATGCATTCAGTCTTTCACCATTAAGTATAATATTAACAGTGCATTTACTAGACATGATGATTATCAGTTTGGAATTCTCTTTTCTAGTTTGTTGAAGATTTTTCTTTTTTAATAATGAGTACATTTGGAACTTTGTGAAGTACTTTTCGTATGTTTATAGATTTGGTCATTTGCCTTTCATTTTTTACTTTATTAATGTGGTGTACTGGAATAACTTGATTTTTGCAGGTTAAAATGATCTTGCACTCTTGGTACATCTAACTTGCTTATGCTGTATGATATGGGTTGGCTCTGTGCCCCCACCAACATCTCATCTGGAATAGTAAGTCCCGTAATCCTGACTCATTGAGGAAGGAACCTGCTGGGAGGTGATTGGATCATGAGGATGGTTTCCCTCATGCTGTTCTCGTGATAGTGAGTGAGTTCTCACGAGATCTGATGGTTTTGTAGGGCAGTTTTCCCTGCTCTTGCTTGTTCTCTCTCACCTGCCACCATGTAAGACACGCCTCTTTCCCTTTCCCCATGATTGTAAGTTTCCTGAGACCTCCCAGCCATGCGGAACTGTAAGCCAATTAAACCTCTTTTCTTTTTAAATGACCCGATCTCAGGTATGTCTTTATCACAGTGTGAGACCAGACTAATGTACTGTAAAATCCCGTTCTCATATGTTGCTACATTCAGTTTACTAATATCTTTTGGGAATTTTTCCGTCTATGTTCATGAGATGTGTTTGTCTCTAGTCAACTTTCCTTCAGAGGTCTTTGGTACAGTGTAGCACTGCATTATAGAATGAGTTAGTAATTATTCTCTGTTACTGTATTTTGTTGGAGGGATTTGTGAAGTATTGATGTATTTTTTTCCTTAAATTCTGTTTAAAATTCATCATTGAGACCATCTCAGCTTTGGCTTTTCTTTGTGGAAAAATTTTAAATCACTAATTCAAATTGTTTACTTGTTATAGATCTATTAGGATTTTCTATTTATTTGTGAGTGACTTTGATAAATTGTATTTCTAAAATGTGTCTATTTAAACTAAGTTGTCTAATTTGTTGAAGTAAAGTTGTTAACATTAAATAATGCTTTGATCTTTTTAAATTTCTGGACAGTCAGTAGTTATCCCCTCTCCTTCATTACTGATTGCGATAATTTGAATTTTTTGTATCTCTTTCTTGGTTATTCTAGCTAATGATTTGTCAATTTAGTTAATGTTTTGAAATAAGCGTTATCTGATTTCATCGATTTTCTTTATTGTTCTGTTTTCAATTTCATTGATTTTTCCTCTAACCTTTAGTATTTCCTTCTTTCTTGCTCTGAATATAATTTTCTCTTCTTTTCTTTTTTAAGTTGGATGTTTAAGTTATTCATCTGAGGTCTTCTTTTCTAATGTAATCATTTGAGAAATGAAGATATTTCCAAGTGATGCCTTAGTTTCATCTCAACAATTTAATATTTTGTCTTTCCATTGGTAATAATCTGCAAATATTTTATAGGTTTTTTTGCATTTCTTCTTTGACTTATGAGTTGTTTAAAAGTGTCTTGTTCTTATCAAAGGAAGACATTTATGCAGGCAACGAACATATGAAAAACACCCAACATCAGAGATCATTAGAGAAATGCAAATCAAAACCACAATGAGATACCATCTCACGCCAGTCAGAATGCCGATTATTAAAAAGCCAAGAAACACACAATAGTAAAGACTTGGAATCAACCCAAATGTCCATCAGTGACAGACTGGATTAAGAAAATGTGGCACACATACACCATGGAATACTATGCAGCCATAAAAAAGGATGAGTTTGTGTCCTTTGTAGGGACATGGATGCAGCTGGAAACCATCATTCTCAGCAAACTATCGCAAGAACAGAAAACCAAACACCACATGTTCTCACTCATAGGTGGGAACTGAACAACGAGATCACTTGGTCTTGGGAAGGGGAACATCACACACCGGGGCCTATCACGGGGAGGGGGGAGGTGGGAGGGATTGCACTGGGAGTTATACCTGATGTAAATGACGAGTTGATGGGTGCTGACGAGTTGATGGGTGCAGCACACCAACATGGCACGAGTATACATATGTAACAAACCTGCACGTTATGCACATGTACCCTAGAACTTAAAGTATAAAAAAAAAAAGTCAAGAAACAATAGATGCTGCTAGGCTGTGGAGAAATAGGAATGCTTTTACACTGTTAGTGGGAATGTAAATTATGGAAGACAGTATTTCTCAAGGATCTAGATTCCTCAAGGATCTAGAACCAGAAATACCATTTGACTCAGAAATCCCATAACTAGGTATATACCCAAAGGAGTATAAATCATTCTATCATAAACACATATGCACACGTGTGTTTATTGTAGCACCATTTTCAATAGCAAAGATGGAATCAACCCAAATGCCCATCATTAATAGACTGGATAAAGAAAATGTGGTACATATACAACATGGAACACAACACAACCATAAAAAGGAATGAGATCATGTCCTTTGCAGGAACATAGATGAAGCTGAAAGCCATCATCCTCAGCAAACTAACACAGGAACAGAAAACCAAAAGCCGCATATTCTCTCTCATAAGTGGGAGCTGAACAGTGAGACCACATGAACACAGGGAGGGGACAATGCACACCAGAGCCTGTTGGGATGGGGGCGTCAAGGGGAGGAAACTTAGAGGGTAGGTCAGTAGGTGCAGCAGACCACCATGGCATACACCTATGAAACAAACCTGCAAGTTCTACACATGTATCCTGAAACTTAAAGTAAAATAAATTTTAAAGAAAAAAAAAAAGAAAGTGTCTTGTTAATTTCTAAATATTTGCTAATTCCTTAAATTTTTCTCCCTTATTTTTTGAATTTACAATTTAAATTTGTTAGGAAATACGCTTTGGATGCTTTCAATCATTTTTAATTTACTGAAATTTGTGTATATGGCTTAGCATATGATATGTTGTATATTTTATATATATAGATAGATAGATAATGTTGTTATAAGGTACTGTTGAATTGACTCTTCTATAATTATGTCTCCAGCTTTACTATAGTTTGCATTGTATATCTTATTTCCATCATTTTACTTTCGATCATTGAATCTAAAGTTCATGTCTTGTACTTGGCATATAGTTAAAGTTTGTTTTTCTATCCAGTCTGGCAATCTCTGCCTTTTTATTGGAGTCTTAAACCCTTTCTGATTTAATATAAATGTTAATAATATTGGATTTGTATTCACCTTTTTGCATGTTGTGTTCTACACAAAACGTGCCGTGTCTTTTATGAAATGTTTTTATTTTACTATTTTACTTTGTGTTAACTGGATATTTTATAGAATAACCAATTTAATTCCCTTGTAGTTTTCCAAAATTATAGCATTTGTTTTATTTTCTTAGTGGTTTCTTTAGGGATTACAACATGCATTTTGATTCAGCAAAATCTGTTTCAGGTTAATTTAATTTATTCCCAGTAAAATACCGAAAGATTGCTTCAGTAAATCTCCACTCCTTACCCCATTCTTCATACTACTTTTGTCATATTTATTGTATAGTTGAATAAGTATAATAATGTAAAAATACAGTTTTTTAGTTATTGTTTTATGCAATTCATCACACAAGTTAAGAGAATATAAATAAGTATATTAATATATTTAAAAAGTATTTTATTCTATAATTACCTTTACTAGTGTTGTCTTTTATTTAATAGACTCTAATTTTTCGAACAGATTTAGGTTCACAACAAAGTTTATCAGGAGATACAGACAGTCCCATATACCCTTCTGCCCCCACATATGCACAACCTTCCTCATTCTCAATATCCCCCAATGGAGGGGTACATTTGTAATGATTGAAAACTTACATTGACATGACACATCATTATCACCCAGAGCCCACAGTTTACATTAGGGTTCACTGTTGGTGTTGTACATGGTATAGCTTTTGACAAATTTATAATGGCATGTATTGACTATTATAGTGTCCTTAAGAATCGTTTCGTGGCCCTAAAATCCTTTCTGCTCTGCCTGTTCATCCCTCCCTACCTGTAACCCCAGGAAACCACTGATCTTCTCACTGACTCCATAATTTTGCCTTTTCTAGAATGTCGTAGTGGTTGGAATTATACAATACGAAGCCTTTCAGATTGGCTTCTTTCATTTAGTAATATGCATTTAAGTTTTCTTCGTGTCTTTTCGTGGTTTAGGAGCTCATCTTCTTTTTTAGCAATGAATATTATTTCATTGTCTGGTTGTACCACAATTTGTGCATCTGTTCTCCTACTGAACGAAACTTTGGTTTGTTCCAAGTTTTGACAATAATGAATAAAGCTGCTATTAATATCTGTGTGCAAATTTCTGTGTGGACATAGTTTTCCAACTTATTTGAGTAAATAACGAGAAGTAAAATGGCTGGACTTTATGGTAAGAGTGTTGAGTTCTATAAATAAATGATCAATTGTCTACAAAAGTGTTCTCACTAGCAATGGATCTGTTGCTCTACATCCTCACCAGGATTCGGTGTTGTCAGTGTTTGGAATTTTGCTATTTTAATAGGTGTCTTATTTTCTTTTAATTTACAATCTCCTAATGACATATGACGTTAAGCATCTTTTCACTTGCATGTGTGCCATCTGTGTATCTGCTTTGGCGAGATGTCAGTTCAGGTCTTTAGCCCATTTTTAAAATCAGGTTGTTCATTTCCTCATTGTTAAATTTTAAGTCTTCTTTGTATATTTTGAATATATCTATCAGATATGTGTTTTGTGAATATTTTATCCTTCTCACTCTCTTGACAGTGTCTTTTACAGATAATATGTTTTTAATTTTAATGAAGTCCAGCTTATCAATTGTTTATTTCATGTATTGTGCATTGGTGTTGTATCTAAAAGTCATTGCCGTACCCAAGGTCATCTAGATTTTCTTCTCTGTAACTTTCTAGGAGTTTTATTCTCTCGCATTTCACATTTAGGTCTATGATACATTTTCAGTCAATTTTTGTGAAGGGTATAAGTTCTATGTCTAAATTCTTTTTTTTTTTTTTTTCATGGGCATGAGCGATCATGCCAGCACCATTTATTAAGAAGACTTTTCTCTGTTGTATTTTCTTTCTTCTTTTTTTAAACTATAGACTATATATATATTTGTGTGGAACTCTTTCTCAGTTCCTTGTTCTGTTTCATTGATCTATGTGTCTGTCCTTTCACCAATACCACACTATCTTGATTACTGTAACTTTAGAGTATCTCTTGACATTGGATAGTGTTAGTTATTCAGCTTTGTTCTTCTCCTTCAATATTGTGCTGGCACTTCTGGAGTTTTGTCATTGCATATAAACTTTAGAATCAGTTTATTGTTCAACATATACCAAATTACATTTTAGATTTTTATTGAGATTGTGT
The DNA here is from genome assembly GCF_047675955.1 of Chlorocebus sabaeus. NCBI lineage: Eukaryota > Metazoa > Chordata > Mammalia > Primates > Cercopithecidae > Chlorocebus > Chlorocebus sabaeus. The sequence goes on from NC_132912.1 coordinate 4,577,521, forward strand.
TGAATCTATGAATCAAGTTAGGGAGAACTTACATGTTGACAGTGTTGACTCTTCCTATTTACTACAGTCTGAATGTGTCCCCAAAAAGCATGTGTTGCAAGCCTAATCTCCAATGCAACAGTGTTAGGAGGTCGGGCCTAATAAGATGTGATTAGCCCCTGAGGGCTCTCCCCTCATTAATGAATTAATGCTGTTATCTCAAAGGTGAGTTCCTTAGAAAAAGAAGGAACTGGGTGTGGTGGCTCAGGCCTGTAATCCCAGCACTTTGGGAGGCCGAGGTGGGCGGATCACGAGGTCAGGAGATAGAGCCCATCTTGGCTAACACGGTGAAACCCCGTCTCTACTAAAAATACAAAAAAAATTAGCCTGGCATGGTGGCAGGTGCCTGTAGTCCCAGCTACTTGGGAGGCTGAGGCAGGAGAATGACAGGAACCAGGGAGGCAGAGCTTGCAGTGAGCCAAGATCACACCACTGCACTCCAGCCTGGGCAACAGAGTGAGACTCCATCTAAAAACAAAAAAAAAGAAAGAAAAAATAGAGTTTGGTTCTCTCGCTCTCTGGCCTTAGATGCCAGCAACTTGATATTAGAGTTCCCAGCCTCCAGAACTGTGAGCCAATAAATTTCTGTCATTGGAAATTAGCCAGTTTCAGGTATTCGGTTATAGTGGCACAAACCAGACTAAGACAAAAACGTACCCAATCTAAAAATTTTCCACATCTTTATTTCAGGTTTTTTATTTCATATAGTTTGGAGATATCCTGAGTGAGAACTGTATTATAAAGTAAGAACAAGTACAAACCTATACTTGGTAGGTATTTATTACATTTTGACTAACGATAAAAAGATTGATTATTCTATTGGAAGTTATTTAATAAAAATCTTGATATAATATTTGTGTAATTCTTTTTCCTTAAGAGTGCCTTCTTGTGTGACACCTTAAACACATAAAACTCAGATGAACCTTGAGATAGAGATGTAGAAAATAATTTTAATACATTGAAAACTCTTCTGAGTAATAAAATACCTAGGAATGCAGCTATCCTTGGAGGTGAAAGGTCTCTACAATGAAAATTACAAAACACTTCTCAAAGAAATCAGAGATAACACAAACAAATGGAAAATCATTCCATGCTCAGGAATCAGAAGAATCAATATCATTAAAATGGCATACCACTCAAATTAATTTACAGATTCAATGCTATTTCTATCAAACTACCAAAGACATTCTTCACAGAACTAGAAAAAACTATTTTAAAATTCATATGGAACCAAAAAAAGAGCTCAAATAGCTCTGGCAATCCTATGCAAGAAGAACAAAGCTGAAAGCATCACATTTCTCAACTTTAAACTATGCTACAAGGCTACAATAAACCAAACAGCATGGTATTGGTACAAAAGCAGGCACATAGACCAATGGATCAGAATAGGGAGCCCAGATACAAGGCCACACACCTGCGGTCATCTGATCTTCAACAAAACTGACAAAAACAAGCAATAAGGAAAGAACACCCTATTCAGTAAATGGTTCTGGAAAAACTGGTTAGTGATATGCACAAAGTTGAAACTGGATTTCTTCCTTACACCATGTATAAAAATCAATGGAAGATGAATAAAAAACTTTAATCTAAAACCCCAAACTATACAAAGTCTGGAAGACAACCTAAGAAATATCATTCTGGACATAGGAACTGGCAAAGATTTCATGACAATGACACCAAAAGCATTAGGAACAAAAGCAAAAATTGACAAATGTGATCTAATTAAACTTGAGAGCTGCACAGCAAAATATACTATTGACAGAGTAACCAGACAACCTACAGAATAGGAGAAGATATTTGCAAACTATGCATCTAACAAGGGTCTAATATCCAGCATCTATAAAGAACTTTAACAAATTAACAACAACAACAACAACAACAAAAAAAAAATTCCATAAAAAATGGGCAAAATGTATGAAGAGACACTTTTCAAAAGAATACATACATGTGGCCAACAAGCACATATAAAAAAGTTCAATATCACTGATCATTAGAGGAATGCAAATCAAAACCACAATGAGAAATCATCTCACAGGAGTCAGAATAACTATTATTAAAAAGAAAAAAAATAACAGATGCTGGTGAGGTTGTGGAGAGAAGGGAATGCTTATACACTTGTTGGCAGGAGTGTAAATTAGTTCAACTGTTGTGGAAAGCAGTGTGATGATTCCTCAAAGACCTAAAAACAGAACTACCATTTGACGCAGTAATCCCATTACTGTATATATGGCCAAAAGAATATAAATCATTCTACCATAAAGACCATGCATGTGTATGTTCATTGCAGCACTATTCACAATAGCAAAGACATGGAATCAAACAAAATACCCATCAATGGTAGAATGGATAAAGATAATGTAGTACATATATACCACTGATTACTATGCAGCTATAAAAAAGAACAAGATCATGTCCTTTGCAGGAACATGAATGGAGCTGGAGACAATAATTCTTGACCAACTAACACAGGAACAGAAAACCAAATACCACATGTTCTCACTTACAAGTGGAAGCTAAATAATGAGAACACTGGACACAAAGTGGGGAAAAACAGACACTGGGGCTTACTGGAAGGTGGCAGTTGGGAGGAGGGAAAGGATAACAAAAAATAATTGTTGAGTGCCAGGATCAGTACTTGAGTGATGAAATAATCTACACAAACCTTGGTGACATGAGTTTGCCTATATAACAAACCTGCACAAGTATCCCTGAATCTACAATAAAAGTTAAAAAATAAAATGAAACTAAACTAAGATAACACTCTTTTGAGTATCAGAGGCATGCTGGAATATGCCACAAATAATAAAAATATACATAGTACCTTAATAGGTGAGTCAGATTACAATAAGTGAGCAATGTTTAATACCTTGACGATATGCAGGATAAGACTTTTCATGATAAATACATACTTGCCTTCTTACCTAGTACCAAATGTTAGCTCATAGTCTTCATTAAACCGGAAAAAAAAAAAAAAAAAAAAAAAAAGTCATTTGATAAAGGTGTTGGCCAGGCACGGTAGCTCATGCCTGTAATACCAGCACTTTGGGAGGCCAAGACAGGCAGATCACTTCAAGTCAGGAGTTCATGACTAGCCTAGCCAACATAGTGAAACCCCATCTCTACTAAAAAACTACAAGAACTCGCTGGGTGTGGTGGTACACACCTGTAACCCCAGCTACTCAGGAGGCTGTGACAGGAGAATTGCTTGAACTCTGGAGGCAGAGGTTGCAGTGAGCCGAGGTCACACCATTGCACTCCAGCCTGGGCCGCAGAGTGAGATTCTGTCTCAAAAAAAAAAAAAGAAGAAGAAGAAGAAGAAGAAGAAGAAGAAGAAGAAGAAGAAGAAGAAGAAGAAGAAGAAGAAGAAGAAGAAGAAGAAGAAGAAAAAGAAGAAGAAGATATTGCTTAGCTTATCAGAATTGTGCTACTCAATTTTCTAAAATTATTAGTGTTCTGAGTCATTAGAAGGAATTATTGTAGAAATTTCTTAAGCCTTGTATAGCTTCTCTTTCATGTTACTATATTTAAGTAAATGTTTAAATTACTGTGAAGTTATTAAGATGTAATTTCTTATAAATTTGCTTTTTCAAATATTTGTTGTTTTTTTAATGATAACATTCACAAATTTTTTGAGGATGACTTAAAACATGGCATTATTTACTGATTATTCTAATGGTAGCCTGCACTCATGATTCTGTGATAATTCCTTGTCACAAACTTGTTTTACATTTTTTGTATTTAAATTTTTTTATTTTTGTATTTTTTCTATTTTTTTTCAGAATGAAAAGCACTTGAAGAAGAAAAAAGGAAACCTGAATAACAGATGCTTTTGCATTATTTCAAAGACCCATCTGGAATGAAAGGTCTTGGCAAAAGATAGCCTCTGTATGTTGACTTCATTCTTCTCTCTTTGCAACTGGCTTCTGTTACTAGTCCACATGGCAGAAGTCAAGGCCACCCAGAGCTTCAAACATGGTAAGGATCCAGCCTATGATAAAGAAACTGAATCTGTCTTTTAGTCACAGTTCTAAAGTCTTGGGGATGCTCTGGGATGAGGTCCTCTAAAGAGAAGAACCCTCTGTTTCAGTTCATAAAGAACCGTCATAGGTGCTGTGAGTCACCCATGTGATCATGTGGATTTGCAGAAGGGTCAGTAGAAGGGCTGGGGAACGGGAGCAGGAAAGTCCTCCAATTTGTGAATTGCAAACTTCACAACTTTAATAGTAATGGAAACGTGTCTGTTTAATGAAAGTCATTTATTTATTTATCATATTTATCAAATCCAAATATTAATGTGCACTAAAAGATTGTTCTCAAAACAGAATACTTCCAATTTCACATTTCATCAAAGTCAACATGAATTTTAATTTTATTAAGGTACATATACGGCATTGCCTCTGAAATCTGTAAGAAACTATTAGATTCAGTGACCCAGAAAACTCACACACAGAAGCATATAAACACATACACACACAAAGACACCCTAAGAGATGCTTTCTTTTGTGTACATAAATACATACACAAATACATGTAAATGTAACTCTACATATATGTGTGTATATAGTTATATATGCATAACTATATATATGTAAGTGCTTTTTATATATATACACACACACACGTGCACACACACATATTCTTATATATATGAATGTGGGATGGGGGGAAAGATCGTCAGGTAGTGGCAAACAATAACATAGCCAGAATTGGCCTGGATTTGGTAAGCAGGGCTAGGGGTCTGCGTTTTCTGAAGTCTCAGCATGCACCCTCACAACACTTCCCATCATTCATTTCGGCATTCAGCAGCAGCCTCCCATGAAGTAAGTCTGGCATTATATCTTAAAGAGCTTTGTACAAGGATGCCTTGCTCAATTGTGAGCAATCTTTTTGAAGTGCACACCATGCTTTCAACAAGAAAATACATCTGGAGTGTTTATAGAAACAGCTCTTATCCACTGTGTTAGAAAGTGGATTCTTGCTAGACCTTTGCCATAAAGCAAAATGGGCCTAATCAAATAGCACCTGAGCAGGGTGCAGCATCTGCATTCATGTATCTCAGCCAATGGCATTTCTAAGCCGAAGAGTTAAAAGCATTTCCTGGACGTAGGAGCAATCACAGATGGGTGAAATTTTCAGCATTAGCACCAGTTTATTTTGTCCTCTTGGGCTTGAAATCCTACTGAATCTGCTACTAATCTCTTTTTTTTTTTTTAACACTCAGTGAAGTAGGGAGGTAGGGTGAGTAATTTGAAGATAACAAAACATATCAGAGAAGAGAATTTTCCCTTAAAATAACACTGGCCATTTTTGCTAAAGTCAATATTCTACATGTATTATCATGTATAACTTTTAATTTTTTAACTGGACCAAATATTTTTTTGTATTAGAATTTAAATTAATTCTTACTTTAATGTAGAATTAAGAAGAAAATTGTGACATGTCAAATCATTTTCAAATTTTATTAAAAATCTATTAAATAGGCCAGACGTGGCTGATGCCTGTAATCCCAACATTTTGGGAGGCCAAGGTGGGTGGATCACCTGAGGTCTGGAGTTGGAGACCAGCCTGACCAACATGGTGAAACCCCATCTCTACTAAAAATACAAATTTAACTGGGCGTGGTGGTGCATGCTTGTAATCCCATCCACTTGCGAGGCTGAGGCAGGAGAATCGCTTGAACCCAGGTGGCAGAGGTTGCAGTGAGCTGATATCATGCCATTGCACTCTACCCTGGGCAACAAGAGTGAGACTCCATCTCAAAAAAAAGAAAAAAAAGAAAAGAAAAAAAATCTATTAAATAAGAGACAATGCAAAAAAAATTTGTTGGTATATGGAATATAGGACTATTATATGTGGAAATAAATTCATTAATCACAATCCCAGCTCTTCAGAAGCCGAGGTGGATGGATTATCTGAAGTCAGGAGTTGGAGACCAGCCTGACTAACCTGGTGAAACCCTGTCTCTACTAAAAATACAAATTCAACTGGGCATGGTGGTGCTTGCTTGTAATCCCAGCTACTTGGGAGACTCAGGCAGGAGAATCACTTGAACCCAGGTGGTGGAGGTTGCAGTGAGCTGAGATCATGCCATTGCACTCTACCCTGGGCAACAAGAGTGAGACTCCATTTCAAAAGAAAAAAGAAAAGGAAAGAATATATTAAATAAGAGACAATGCAAAAAAAAAAAAAGTGTTGGTATATGGAATATAGGCCTGTTAGATGTGGAAATAAATTCATAAATCACAGTATCTATAGAATCACAGAACCCCCAACCTTAATCCTTCTGACCTTCTGCCATGCATTTTTGAACTCTGTCTTCCAAGCAAGCTATTCCTTTGGAAGATTCTCTTTAGAAGGCATTTCCATTACTAAATTCCTGAGGCACCAGCGGAACACATCTTTCATTGCATAGCTTGTGTAATTTGTATCCCAAGCTAAACACTTTTTCTGATGACGCCCAAAGTAAAGATAAGTAACAGCTTGTTCCCGTATCTGTAGTTAAGCTTTTTGAAGCTAAGGAGACTCTAGTTGAACTTCAATTTCTATTATTTTGTTCTTGTGGGCCATATATTCCATTCTTATACAGCCCTGATTTTATTTCTTTCAAATATTTTTGAGGACCTCAAACGGAAACAATTGTAAAAAAGTGGTTGGCTACAGTTAAATTGGTCAATGTCTTGAGTACATTAGGACTTTGAAGATGTTGGAATATCTGGGTTGATTCCAGATTAATTACAAAATTGAATAACAAAATGTATACAGAGAAGTGTGATTCATTAAGTAAGCTACAATATTCTCTAGAACTTTTGGCCACACTCTGCGGCTTTCCATTTTCAGAGGCTGGTTGGAGGTGATTATTAGGGAAGAAGAGTAATCTAGAGTGTCTTCCAAACTATGCAAAGTATGATGATGAGCTTAGGAACACAGGTTCTCGAGTTCCACAGCCTGACTCAAATTCCAGCTCTAAAACAATCCACTATGAGAACGTGAGCAAGTTCTAAGGCCTCAGTTTTCTTACCTCTGAAGTGGAGATATCAATAGTACTGATCTGCTATCTTGTATTGAAGATATAACGAAATAACATGGAGAGATCGCAGTGTCAGACACATAATGCATGATCAATTCTTGTTCACTATTGTAATTATTCTGAAAGGCCCGTTTGTATTTCCCACACTGGCCCGTACAAAGCTATTTTGAGATAGGGCGAAATCAACGCAGCATCACACTGAAACCCCCGGTCACAATCAGATGCAGCTTCCTCTAATATGACTTTAAATTGTCAAAGGATGCCCTGAAAAACACAGAGAGTTGGTTTCCACCACACGAATTCAGGGAGCTTCTCATATTCTACGCCCAGATAAATGACTGTGTCTGGAAACAGACAAAGAAAGATAACAGGGAGATAAATTCCTAGACCGTTCTTTCCAGGCTCAAAGAAAAAAAAAAAAAGCAAGCTCATACAGCAAGATTAATAACTTTCTGCTTTTGAAAAGAGACACAGTCCTGAAAGACAGATTCTACTAAAATAATTAAGATTACTTGTCTAAAGTTTCTTAATTCCAGCAGTAACTTAAAAAGCAATCTGATCTTTTTTCCTCTATCTTTCCATAATCTTCTGCATTTTTCTTTGACCAAAAGGCCTTGGATCTTCTCATGGGGATGACCTTTTCCTAAGCCTAGGACATAATCGTTAATCTCTACCTATGTCAGATTCAACTGACTTTATCAAGGAATCTGCCAAGTAGAAAGTTTTCTTATTAAAGGTGGTCATGGAGGCCTCGGGCATGGGGTTCCTTGGGGATGGTCATGTGAGTTTGTTTGACTTTTGTCTCCTCCTTGGTGCAATGTGGGTTGACATTGGAGTGTAGACATTTTCAGGCTGTGGGACCGATTTGCATTCTGTATGTGTGTGCAAGTCCTGGCCATCTTGGATTCCTAGAGCTGAATGAAAGGATCGCCTGCCTGTTTTCACCCTCAGAGGTGAAATGCATTTTATCTTTCGATCAAGATATTTCAGTTCACTGAAGCCGAGCCACCTGCAGAGAGGAAAACCAACTCTGCTGAGTCCTTCTTTAAACCCCAGCACATCCACGGTGGTGTCTCCCTGTTAAAATACGCATTTCTTATCAGTCAGCATCTGTTTCCTTTTTTTCCTCCAGGCCTGTTTACCACATTTTTCATTGAGAGACTTCCCCGTGAAGTATAATTCACTTCGATTTTCCTCATTCATAAGGTTTTTTACATCTCCCAGCTGCAACGATTTTAAGCAGATTTCTGAGGACTTATAATTGAACATGACTCATTTGCCTAAAGCAGAGCTCCAGTGCACAGGCTGAGGCAGTCAGAGTCTTTCGAAATGTGGTAAATTTACACCATGTGCATTTTTTGGTATAAGTATGTGATTCATTGGTGAGGAGGCTTGTCAATAAAGCCTTCTCCACATCTACTGTGAAATGAAGTGGGTAGTTTTAATACGCAAATTTCTGGAAAAGGCTAGTTCCCTTTCCCCCAGAAGTTGCCAGCGTGAGGAAAATAATCTAGACAAAGTAAACTCATCGGTTTCGTACAACACAAAATCAAATCGCTATTGCCAGGCGTTCCCATGGCAACTGCCTTCCTAAGCAAACTTCTCTACAAAATATACAGCTGTTATTTTATCTCATTACTAAGTTCCCTTGACGAAACTACACTACACTAACCACTCGCATACATGTTGTTAAAGGGGATAAAGCTCCCCTGGGCCCACACGACTGATCTTTTAAAGGATAACTTAACAGTTCAAGCCTCCATCTTTGGCACTGTGTGATTTCTTTTCTCTTCTTTGCCTTGTGCCATATTAGAAAAAATTCACACGCATCCTTAATACACTGTTAGTTGTGTGAATAGAAATTTTTATATTTTCTATTATATACCCGCAGACAATTCTGTAACAACCAAATTTCCATCAAATAAGATGATAAAATTAACTTTTCTAATATTTCATATCCCCACAGTAAATACATTCTCTGTCATTGCTTCTGCTAATTATTTTTAGCATAACCGTGACCAGACTCGTCTCTGGATGTCAGTCATTCTGTGCTAGTTTAAGACAGAGTGGGTTCTGCATATCTCTAGACAGGAACCAGTAAGAAAATTGAACTCATTTTATCCAATTGTCAAGAGCTGAGGAGAGACTGCTTTGCCTATTCTATGCCCCACTCGAACATATTTCAGGACCAGTGCAAGCCGTAAGCCAAAAGAAAAATAGGTCAAAGCCCTAAAGGAAAGTCAGATTCCTATGAAATATTCAGTGAGACTCCGTCCTCTCAGTAGTGTGGGGAGTGAGGATGGAAGGGGTGGCACGTTCCGTGTCGTTGGTCGAGGAGGAGGGGAGAACCAATGGCAGTAATGTCCCCTGGAAGGCTAAAGTCTGGCTCAGTTTCACTGTCAGATGGCTACACGTTTCCATTGCTTTATTTTAAAAGAATATTTTTTTTCAGTTCAATTTCACTGTATTTGACAAGAAAACTAGTTGTTGGTGATATTTCAGATTATGCCGTAGCTTTCAAAAAGATTCATTTTTGACAATGTTATATAGTATTACGTTTGCAAATGAGAGTCAAAAATAGCTGATTCTTTCAGTTTCCTGTAGAAGTAAAATGCAAGGAAAATCCTGGCTATAATGCATCACCTCCTGTCAAGAGACAACCACCAGTTTCAGCAGACACACATTAACTAGAAATAGGCAGGAGAGGGACAGAAGATGTGCTGTTTTCTCACAGTAGGATGTAGCTAAATTCACAGGGCATCTTCATTCATAAATTAAGTGGAACCCTATTAACTGGTTTTGCTTGAAAACCCAGCAAGAAATTTTCCCATTGATTTATTATTAGCTGTGTCATAGTCTCATAGATGGATGAAGACGGCATAGTTTATATGGAAGACAAACGTACCTTCAAAATCACATTCACCTCAGTGTTTTCTTTTATTTTTTTCACATTCTTGTTATTTACACACACACACACACACACACACACTGCTCATATTCCCTATGACTTGTATCAGTTAGAAAGTTACTTGTTATGCTGCAATAAAAACAATGACAACAAAAAATCCACCATGTTCTTAGTGGATTAAAACAATGATGGTTACTTTATTTTTTCCTTCTTACATGGATTCTGCAACCTGTCCAGATGACAAACATTTATTTAGGATAAAATTTGAGTCTCATCTCTGACTCAGTCTTTTTTCTCTGCCCTCAGCAGAAAAATTGATGGTCACACAGGCTCGCATCTAAACCTTTCGGGATCGCTCAACTCGGTTAACTTCTCTCTATTCCCTGACTCTGTCACCACTTCAGGCCAGCATCGTATGTCAAATAGATTACTGCACCTTCCAGGGATGACAATGCCTGCTTCTAATCTTGCTGCAACTCTCCTGCAATCTCTTCTCCAAGGACAGTCCTAGGGAATTTACTTAAGTCAGCTCCTTGTTGTCCTCAGGGTAATGTCTGTAATACTTTACTTACAAGTTCTGCTCTTATCTGAGCCCTACTCATTCTTCCAGTTTCCTTTCACTTATTTTCATCCCATTACACCAGACACAACATGATTTTCTATTTGTCCAAAGTATTTTGCTCACTTCCCAACCTAGGCTCCCCTAAAGATTATTCTTTCTATGTGGGATATCATTTGCTGCTCATTTCTATGAATTCTAATATTTTAGGTCTCATCTTCTGTATCAGTTCTTCCATCATTTCTTCCAGAAATCCTGTACTAACACTGTAACCACTAATCCTTATTATAACATTTACTTACAAGATAGTGTTACCAGAAAGAAGTCCCCATCCAGACTCCAAGAAAGGGTTCTTGGACTTCCCACAAGAAAGAATTTGGGGTGAGTCAATACAGTAAAGTAAAAACAAGTTTATTAAGAGAGAAAAGGAATAAAGAATGGCTGCTCCAGAGGCAGAACAGCAGCATGGTCTCCTCAACTGCTTATACTTATTCTTACTTCTTGATTATGTGTTAAACAATGGGTGGATTATTCATGAGTTTTCTGGGAAAAAGCTGGGCAATTCCTGGAATGAATGATACTTCTCTTTTTTAGGCCATATACTGTAACTCCCTGAAGTTGCCACGGCATTTGTAAACTGTCATGGTGCCGGGGGGAATGTCTTTTAGCATGCTACTGTATTATAATTAGCATATAGTGAGCAGTGAGAACGGTCAGAGCTCACTCTGGTCACCATCTTGGTTTTGGCCGGTTTCTTTACTGCAACTTGTTTTATCAGCAAGGTCTTTGCGACCTGTATCTTGTGCCAACCTCCTACCTTGTGCTGAGACTTAGAATGCCTGACCTTCTGGGAATGCAGTCCAATAGGTCTCGGCTTTATTTTATCCAGTCCCTATTCAAGATGGAGTCACTCTGGTTCAAACGCTTCTGACAATTGTACCATAGGTGTCATTCGCAAAGGTCGGGAAAGAGTAGGGACTCTGTCTTGTTTACTATCATATCCTTGTTTACTATCATATCCTCGTGCAGGTCACAAGGCCTTAGACTCAGTAGATGCTGTGCAAGTAAGCATCTTTTAATTGATTTTAAAAGAATGGGACACTCAACCTTCACTCAGATAAAGAAACTGTTTTACGTTTATCAAACAGCTTCTCTTGGTGAATGCTGTAGTCTGAATGCTTATGCCCCCTCCCCGTAATTTATGTGTCATAATGCTGTCACAAGGGGAGACCCCTCATAAATGAGACTTGTGCCCTTGTCAAAAGGCCCCAGAGATCTCCCTCACCCATTCCACCATGTGAGGGCACAGTAAGAAGGTGCTGTTTGTGAACCAGAGGGTGGGCTCTCACCAGTCACCAAATCTGCTGCTGCCTTAATCTTGGACTTTTCATCCTCCAGAACTATGAGGAATTAAATTTCTGTTGTGTATAAACCACTCAGTCTACAGTATTTTGTTATAGCAGCTCAAATGTACTAAAACATAGAATAAATGCGCTACAACAGCCAAGTTCTAAAGGGAATCTATTAAAAAATCTAGAATTATGTACACTCATCTGTACATAATTCTAAAGGGCACCCACTTTCTATTTGTAGAAACTAAGACTTTCCATACATATAAGAGTAAACATATTTCAGAATATCTCATAAATCTATTCCTTGTTACAGTTTTATTAGTAACGAAATATATAATTATCAATTTAATTTCTAATTTAGCCATTTATTTTCCAAATGACTGCATTATGCAATTTTCAAAAATATAAACTGGTTTGGGGTTTTCTCAAGTGTTTATGTACCCTTTACTATTTTCAATAACAAATGCAATCTTTCCTTCCTTCCTTTTGCTTTCCTTCCTTCCTTTCTTCCTTCTTTCCTTCCTTCCTTCCTTCCTTCCTTCCTTCCTTCCTTCCTTCCTTCCTTCCTTCCTTCCTTCCTTCCTTCTTTCCCTCCTTCCTTCCTTCCTTCGTATATGCATCCAATATTCAGTAAAAACTATGGGAAATGCAGCCAAGAATAAAGCCTGATTCTTGCCTAAAATTATGATTTAGTTGAATGCATCGCCATGCATCAGCAAAATATTATGCACAGGGGAATATATTCTCATAAAGTCATAACACTGTGCTGGGAAAATGTTTGATGAATGCTAGGAGACCAGAGGGCAGATTACAAACACATTTGTGGAAGATAACACTGAACCTGGGTGTGATATTAAATCAGATTTCAGTACACAGAAATAGAAGATGGTATTTGGAGGATGAGGGAATAAATAGAGTGAGTGAAACCTCCATGGCGTTACATGTCCAATATGGCAGAACCCCAGATGCTTGATCTTATGACAGAAGACAAGTCAAAAAGGAAAACCTGGCTCCATATCACAAAGTGATAAAGTCACCAAGCTAATCATTTGTATGCAGTGTGGACCCACTGAAGATTTTTGAGGCGTAGGATGTACTGAGATTTAAGAATGTGAATGCATCTAAAAGATGAATGTGAGGATCTGGACTGAGGACTGAGGCTATAGGCCTCATGGAAGTCAAAGATGAAGAAGTGAGAAACAGCGGGAGTGGCTGGACCCATTAAGCACAGCTGAAATAGAATGGTGACTGTCAGGAGAAATCACCTGGATTCTAAGCCCACATAAACATTGCTGCCTATGTTTTAATTGTTGGAACCGAGAATGAAAGGGTCAGAAGTGCAAAAACATCTGTAATTTTGATATCTCTGGATTGTGCTTTCCAGAGGTGGTACATACTCAGCCCGAAGGCAGAGCCACTGGTGCAAAGTGAAATGCTTCACCTAGTGTTTTCTTACACACCCTCAATGAGATGCACGCCATCCCTTGGCAAATAGTTTCCCTTTGTTTTCCTACAATTTAATCTCATTTATGTTCTGCTTAATAGCTGTTCTGTACATATATGCTCTTTCTTCAAGTAAATTATTTACTGCCAAAGAAATACAAATATTCTAATTGGAAATTATCTCTTGGAACCTTGATGCCTCAGGCTGTGTTTTCACAAGCACATCAATAAGTTCAGAACTGGAAATACAGGGGCTTTGTCACATAGACAAGAGAAACACATGGAGATATTTAGGAGAGAGCAGAATGTTTGGGTCTGAAGTACATAAAATGAATGAGGTTAAGAATATAGGTAACCATTTTAAAAAATTTTATACATTACCTGATATAATGACTCAGAAATAGATCATCATTAAATGTAAAGTTTAATAATACTGTCAATAGAAGCTTTTGGTAAATGATCTTCTAAAATCTTCATGGTTCTCTAAGTCAACTTTAAACATTGATGTTTTATTGATTCCAGAAAAGCTTCATGTAAAATCACTTTGTTCAGTGCCACAGTGCTCAAGATGTAGACATTTACAACCCCAGAAAAGTACCCTCGAGAGAAATTTGCCAAGAACTAATAATCGAGATGTTATACAGTCAGCCAACTGTAATCTTTTTTAGACAGTAGAATCATGAACTATATTTTTTATTTCAGCACCTACAGCAAGATTTTGTTTCAGAATTGCAATAAGAAATCATTCAACTCCATAGCATATTGTGAGACAATATATATTTGGAAATCATTTCACATTCTTTTTACTTTTTTCTCATTTAAGGCATTGAAATTGTGCAATGTAATAATAAACAGTACATTTATATTAGCCATGATATTACTTGGGAAAAAAAAGCAATGATTGTAATAGAGGCCAGGAAAAACTATATATGCTGTGAATATCATTAGTTGAAGAGGAAATAGATGAAAGGCATTGTTACATTGTAGATATGGTCATACATGTTTTAAGTAAGTTTATTTTAACATGATGAATCCAGGAAATCATGTAGAGGCAGAGTTACAGGGGAAAGAGATTCCCAAGGCAACTTAGAAAATGAGAAAGTGAGTTGGATACTTGGAATAAATTGTGGCGCTAACAATCTGTTTTTTTGAAAACAAATGTAGTGATAAATGTAGCCTTATGGGAAATACATAGAGGGACACTTAGACACACATCACTGTACTTTTTGAGCTTCTTTAAGAATAATCAGAAAAACCAAGCCCTGGGAATCCACTCTGTCTGTGCAAGGTCAAGGACAGTCAAGCCTCCAAGCGCCTCTGAGTTTCCCAGCGCACCCTGCTCACTGCTGAGAAGTCGGAAAACCGCCGCCTGGATCCCTGGAAAGTTATCCCTGCTTGTCGTGTGAGGCTGCTTTGCCCACACCCTCCTGTCATGCCTCAGGTGAATTCAGCCTCACGTCCTTGAGGGGAGAGGACCCACTTCCACAGGAGTTAGGAGGACTATGAGACACCGGTGGCTTCGTCAAGTGGCTTCGTCGTTGTATTTGTCCTGTGTCTGTCTGAGCTGCAAGTTCCGACTGTTCTTCCCCCCACCCCGACCTGCCCCACCCCGCCCAAAACACTTTGAATTCAATTCTCAAGGTATATATTTTGTTTTACTTTGTTCTTTTCTCAATTTTTATTTCAGTTCAGGGGGCACATGTAAGTTTCCTGTCACCAGGGTTTTGTAGACAAATGATTTTGTCACCCAGGTAGTGAGCATAGTACTGGATAGGTAGTTTTTTGACCCTCGCCGTCCTCCCACCCTCCACCCGTAAGCAGCCCCGCTGTCTGTTGTTGCTCTCTTTGTCTCCAAGTGTGTTCAATGTTTAGCTCCCACTTAGAAGTGACAACACACAACATTCGCCTTTCTGTTCCTGCATTAATTGGCTTAGCCTAGATTAATGACCTCGTGCTGCATCCACGTTGCTGTGAAGGACATAATTTCATTCTTTCTTATTGCTGCATAGTATTACCCGGTATATTTGTACCACATTTGCTTTTTCTAGTCCACCATTGATGAGCACATAGGTTGATTCCATGTCTTTGGTATCGTGAGTAGTGCTGTGGTGAACATACAGGTGTATGTGTTTTTTGGTAGAACGATCTATTTTCTTTGGGATATAAACTCAGCAATGGGATTGCTGGGTTTTACGTTTATTGAAAACCTTGCAAACTCCTTTCCACAATGGTTGAGTTAATTTACATTCCCAGCAACAGTGAATAAGCATTCCCTTTTCTCCACAACCTCAAGGTACATGTCAAAATGACATTGTTCTTATATTCAAGTTCGGTGACAGCATTCTAGTTATAAAATACGGTAGAAGGTAAGGAATAGACCCTCACCAGCAAGTGACTCCACAAACAGAGATAGGGAGAATATCTAAAGTAGTTGTTGTGCTAATAAAAGAGTAAACAAACAAAATATACTTGACAAAATAAAACAATCTCAAAATATTAAAAATTAATGTCAAAAGAAAGAGTGCTTAAATTGGCGGAAGTATAAATGCCTTGGAGTCAACCTATAACCTTGACATCCCTCCTCCCCTACCCGCGAAGCTCCCAAGCCCTGCAGAGAGGTCCCTGCACCTGAGTTCCCACTTCTCATCTCAGCCCCATCTTCCCTTTTCAGTCCAGAACCTCACGGCTCTACCTCTGCTTCCTCTTCTGAACCAGCCTATCAGTCTTCTCACTTTATATCTGGTGTGTTTTTTTCATTACTGTTTGTTTGTTTGTTTGTTTGTTTGTTTGTTTGTTTATTTATTGAGACGGTGTCTTGCTCAGTCAGTCACCAGGCTGGAGTACAGTGGCGCGATCTCGGCTCACTGCAAGGTCTGCCTCCTGGGTTCCTGTCATTCTCCTGCCTCAGCATCCTGAGTAACTGGGACTACAGGTACCCACCACCATGCCTGGCTAATTTTTCTATTTTTAGTAGAGACGGGGTTTCACCATGTTAGCCAGGATGGTCTCGATCTCCTGACCTTGTGATTTTTTTTTTTTTTTTTGAAGGATTCTTGTTCTGTCACCCAGGCTGGAGTGCAGTGGGGCGATCTTGGCTCACTGTAAGCTCCGTCTCCTGGATTCAAGCGATTCTCCCACCTCAGCCTCCCAAGTAGCTGGGATTACAGGTGCCCGCCACCATGCTCAGCTAATTTTTGTATTTTTACTAGAGATGGGATTTCGCCATGTTGGCCAGGCTGGTCTCAAACCCCTAACCTCATGATCTGCCTGCCTCGGTCTCCCAAAGTGCTGGGATTACAGGCGTGAGCCACTGCACCTGGCCTTTTTTCATTACTTTTTTAAAATAACTCTTCACTTGTTAAATCTCTTCAATGATTCCTCTTGTTTTCAAGGAAAGAACCCGTTCTCTCTGCATGGTTCTTGCAGAAGGAATGATCTGGTTTCTGACATGAGTGCCCCTCCAGATGAAGATCACATTCACCATCCCTACTGAACTAATCACTGTCTGTAGATTCCACCATGACATCACAGTCCCAGTTCCTCCCCCTTAATGTTTACTCTGGCTGCAATATAGTCCCCTTCTTTATCTGGCTAACTCCAAAGTCCAGACTCAGTACATCAGTCACACCATTCAGAAAGTCTTCCCTGACCTCCATCTGAGATCTCGCATCCTGGGCACATTCATCTGAGTGCATTCGTGCTGTCTGTTCATTTAAATACCTCTTCCAGTTGACTGCATCTATGTGTACATGTACATATCTCCAAATCAACATAGCTGTGGAATTGTATGTGACACATTTTCTACCCTAAGTGGTTTTCTAGACTACTTAGCATTCATATTCAAGAATAAATCACAATTTGTTCAAACCACTATTAAGTTTATGTGTTTTGAAATCTACATATTGTTAACAAATTTCTCACTGTCTTTAAATGTTCCCATATAGGAATTTTGTATGGCCCAATTTAACATGCATATACATATATGTGACATATATATTTCATATTGTCTATGTGACATAAATGATATGTCTATTTTATATATGATATGTATGATATATGATATATATCATATTTTATATATGATATATATCTACATCTCATATTTTATATATGACATATATCATATATCTCATATTTTATATATGACATATGAGCCATATATCTCGTTTTATATATGGTATATATGTCATATGTATCTCATATTTTATATAGTATATATGTCATATATATCTCATATGTTATATAGGATATATATGTCATATATATCTCATATTTTATATAGGATATATACATCATATATGATATGATATATCTTCAGGGAGAAGAAAATGCAACATAAATTAGGGAGATTAGTTAATACTTTTAAGAGTGACATTTCTTTAATTACTGTATTATTTAATCTTTGACATTAACAGTAGTAAAGATGTCTCCCATAAAGAAATGTCATCACACTTAGTTTTATTTTTTATTTGAAGGATGTAAGAAGATTTGATAATAAATTTTATTTTTGTATGGGTAAGATAAAAACAAAACAAAAACACTAGTGTAAGCATGCTTAGAAGGTTTTCCTCTCATTGTCAACTTTAATGACAAGGCATTGGGCCCTTTCAGTAATCAATTAGTACCAATTGCTTCAAATCAACAATCTGCTCTCACAAAGGCAGAGTGAACTGGGTAGTGGTTTTACTGTTGCCATGGGAACCCATGTTGCAGCCTGTGTTACCAGGTTCTGTAACTTCTTAAAGTACCTAGTTTTTCTGTGAGAATGTAGGTAGCTATCCTCTTTTTATTTATATATGGGTATTTCTGCTCAGTTTTAGCTTGAGAAGTGTTTCACTTTATTGCTTTGAAAGCATGTTGGAGATATATGCCCAAGCTAGCTCATGTAAGAAGTGGGTTTAATGGAAGAATAAATAAAAAACAAAACATTCAGTCTTATTCAGACACTTCTGAACAGAGACAGTTTCAACTCCTGAGCCACATTCTCAATTTCAGATTCCTGAGAAAAATGTCTAATTGATCCAGTGATCCAGCTGATCTTTTTGCCAACAGTCATGGAATTTTGGCTAGTCTACTTGTTGGCTCCTCTTGATTTAGACACCTGTTCATAGTCCATTCAACTGCATGTGAGAAGAGCATGTCATCTAGAGCATATATGAAATACTATAGATGGCATGGGTAGTATTTGCTGAGTACTTCTTGGTAAGTTATACTCATTTATTCATTCAGGCACTCCACAAATATTTGTAGAATTCTACTCTTAGCAGGCACTCGATAGGTATTAGGAATGTGTCGCTTATTAAAAGCAGGCAAGTTACACACTGTCCATAACTCTTGCAGTGTTGGGAAGAAACGATGTCACTCAACTAAAAATATGAATACGATAATGGCAGGTAGTGATAAGTTATATAAGTGAATACATGGAGTAGCATGACACTGGAATCAGAAAACTTCTTTAAAGGTTTGGGAAGATTTTAGGCATTGTAAGACATACTGTTAACTGTTGCAACTACTCAACTCTGCCACTTCAAGAGTGAAAGAAGCCATAGACAGTACTAAACAAATGAATAGTGTGGCTATATTCCAATGAAACTTTTTATTTAGAAAACCAACTGGTGGGCTGTGGCTGGCCTGAGGCCGTAATGTGCTGACATCTATTACAGAGAAAAACACAGCGGTGCTAGGTAGGTGAGCATATCTTTGTAGATAATGCAGTCAGAAGATTCCTCTCTGATGAAGTAACATTTGGACTAAGATGCAAATCATGGGAAGGAACCAGATGTAGTTGGAACTGCAGGAATGCTCGCCAGGCGAGGGGAGCACCGATTGCACCGATCTTGAGAAGAAGGAGCTTGGAAAGTTCAAAGAAAAGAGGAGAGACCGAAATGGTTGGAGTTTGATGAGAAATTGAGAAAGCACTATAAGTAAGAGTTGAAAGGCTGATATATATCAGTTTATGTAGCTGACAAAATTAAAGACAAAACTGAATAAACTGGAAGAATCAGAACTAGGTCGGCCAGAGCTAATGAACAGTCTTCCCGAGGCATTGACATGAATCCATCAACTATTCACTCCCTCCCTGTCTCTCTCTTCATGGATTCAGTGCCTTGGAAAAGAAGCCAGTCGTCAATGACTAGACACATAGATTGAGTCTACAAGACTGCACAGAATGGAGGCAAGCACGTTTTCCAAAATGAAACTAAAGTTCTATGAGCAAAAGAAGGAAGGATCTATGATAAACATGGAAGAACACAGATAGGTACCCACTGCTGTTATTCAGGGAGCTTCTTCAGCGGTGAAGAAAACTTTTATATCAGTTAATCTGAAGTCAAACTCGGTTGATGAACAGATACAGCCCGAGGGATGATGACCAGAACTATTTTTTCATCAGGAAATGATTTTCTTGATCACTGAGAATAATAGTAACTTCAAAATCTACTTTGCTTGAAAGTATAGCCTTTTCAGCTATTTAAAAAAAAAAAAAATTTAACTTTTATTTTGGATCCAGGAGTGCATATGCAGATTTCTTAGAAGGGTATGTTGTGTGATGGGTAAGGTTTGGGGTACAATAGATCTCATCATCTATGTAGTGAGTATAGTGCCTAATAGGTCGTTTTTAGAACCTCCTCCCTCTAGTAGACCCTGGCGTCTATTGTTGGCATCTTTATGTCCATGTGAAGCCAATGTTTTGCTCCCACTCATATGTGAAAACATGTGGTATTTGTTGTATTATTCCTGCATTAATTTGCTTAGAATAATGGCCTCCAGCTATCGTCCAGGTTGCTGCAAAGGACATGATTTTATTCCTTTTTATGGCTGCAGAGTATTTCAGGGTGAATACATGCCACATTCTCTTTATTCAGTTCACTGTCAATGGGCATTTAGGTTGATTCCATGCCTTTGCTATTGTGACAAGTCCTTCAATAAACATGTGGGTGCGCGTGTCTTTTGGGTAAAACAATTTATTTTCTTTTGAATATGTTCCCATGATGGGACTGCTGGATCAAATGATAGCTCTATTTTCAGCTTTTTGAGAAATTTTCAAATTTTTCCCACAGTGGCTCGACGAATTGACATTCCTAGCAGCAGTGTATAAGCATTCCCTTTTCTCCACAGCCTCACCAGCTCTACTGTTTTTCACTTTTAATGATCGCCATTCTGACTGGTATGAGATGGTATCTCATTGTGGTCTTGATTTACATTTCTCTGATGACTAGTGATATTGAACATTTTTCATGTTTGTTGGCTGCTGGTATGTCTTCTTCTGAGAAGTGCTTGTTTATGCCTTTTGCCCACTTTTTAAAGGGGTTATTTCGTTTTTTTGCTTGGTGAATTGTTTAAGTTCCTTGTAGATTCTGAATATTAGACCCTTGTTGAATGCATAGTTTGTGCTATTTTCTCCTATTCTGTAGGTCGTCTGTTTACTCTCTTGATAGTTTGTTTTGCTGTGCTGAAGCTCTTTAGTTTAATTAGGTCTCACTTGTCCATTTTTGCTTTTGTTGCAATTTCAACTATTTTTTAATCCACAGTAACTTTGTGTAACTTTTCTTTTATTTACTCATAGATTATTTGTGCCTTTATATTTAAAAAGGGTCCCTTGTGGGCATTCTATATTTGCCTATTTATTTTTTAGCCAGTGTTAACAATTCCTGACTTTTAATTGGTCTGTTTGGACCATTTATATTAACATAATTATTGATTCAGTTGGATTTAAATCTACTATATTCCTTGTTTTTCCTGTTAGATTCCTCTTTTGTTTGTCCTCCTTCTTCTGTTTTTTCTTCTTTTATTAAATTAATTTAATAATTTCATCATTTAATTATTCTAATTGACTTATTCAATTAAACAATTTTCCTTTTTGACTTATAAACTATATCTCTTTGGTCTGTGTGTGTAGAAATAGTATAATGAAAACGTTCATTGTTATTCACACAGTTACCATTTTGAATGTTCTTCATTTCATTGTGGAGATCCAGATTTTTCATCTCAGACATTGTGGGTTTTTTGTAAGAAGTTTAATCGGGGTCTTTTATAATATTAGCCATGTCTCTATATAACATGCTCGTATTTTCCTCTAGTTTTTGGAATATATGAAATATGGTTATAATTTCTGCATATTGGTCTATAAATTCTACACATATCGTTTCTGTGTTAATTTCAATCTAGTGACTTCTTTCTCATCATTATGAATTATATTTTCCTATTTCATTGAATGCGTGTAATTTTTTACTGAATAACAACCATTTGGAATTTTATCTTTTTGTGTCATGAATAATTTTTGCCTTCCTATAAATATTCTTGAGGTCTATTCTAAGATGCAGTTTTGTTTCTTGGTAGTAGTTCAATCTCTTGGGTTCTTACTTTTAATCTTTGTTAGGTAGGACCAGGGTAGCATTTATTTTAGGATTAACTTTCTTCTGCTCCTTGAGGCAAAACCCTTTTAAGTACTCTACCCAACGACCTATAAACTATAAGATTTCTACTCTGGGTTTGGGGAACAGAAAATGTGTCTGGCTCTGTGTGAGTTTCAGGGATTACTTTCCTAATCATTTTAGATGGTTCTTTACCTGGACTACAGTAGTTTCCTCTTACCCTTGCACTGATCAGTTTTCACCTGAAGAGGCAAAAGAGACCTTCTGCAAATCCTCGGTGGTCTCTCTGTCCAGCTCTCCTCACTAGTTCTTAGCCTCATGTGGTTTAGCTGCATTGGCCTCTCCAGGTTTTGTCTCCTTAACTCAGGTCGGATGCTGCATCCCCTGGTTTCCCATCTCTGAGTTTTGCCAGGAACTGTCTCCAGGAAATACACTTCAGAAATTTGGAGTTTATCTCATTGGTTTCCTGTTCCTCTAAGATTTCTCCACTCTAATGCCTGCTGTCCAGTGTCTTAAAACTCGTTGCCTCTAATATTGCATCTGTTTTTTCATTATTGTAGGAGAAAGGATAAATCTAAGTCCCGTGACTGCATCTTGGCTAGAAATGAAAGTCCTCAGTTGCTTTAATTTTTTTTCTGCTTTTCTATAAATAATCCTGGCACCTTTATTTGTACACAGCAACTCCTAGATGATCACATCATAATTTCTAAGAAACTTGTAATATGAAAAAATTTAAGAGCTTCTCAGAAATCCCCAAAGGCACTCTGAGATCAGCATTTAGATTCCAAGAGGGGATGAATGAATAAACATGTCATTTGTTGGTAGGTTTGCAAAAATATCACTCCTAGGTTAGTCATTTAAATGATATCTGCTTAGCTAGTTTATGTAATAATATTTATTGTGAGACTTTAATATTGCTTTTTTAGATAAACGATAATTGTGTCTTAAAATAAGTATTGTATTGGCCATTGTTTGCAAATGATGGTATTTTCATTACTTGCCTTATCATCAAATTATCCAAATTGTGCTGGCCAATAAAGATATACATTTTGTTAGAGTCACTTCACTGTTGGAAAACACCTTCTTCTCTGTCCCCCTCGGAGTCCCAGCACAAAGTGGATGAATGCCTTCTCCACAGAAGAATGGAGCTCATTTTTCATGGTCAATCTACGAAAACCCAAAAGTATCTGAAGTAGTTGAATAGATTTTTAGATTGTTAGAACTGGAAGGTATATCATACAATCTAGCTGGATCATTGTGATATATTTTACCTGGAAAACTTATAAACCACAATGCAGATTTTAATAATTAAGCAACTGAATTTGAAATAAATTGTTCAATATATCAAAAATGGAAAAATTCCACTAGAGTACCTAAATAAATTATTGAATATCTCCAGGAATGGAGATTTTAATAAATTATGTCCAAGAATACCCTGTAGCAATCATCATAAGAAAAAAATATTTAATACAAATTCAAAATTTTAAGTTTTTGTGTCCTTATTTTGTAGGCAATATACCGTTTTTTAAAAAAAGGTGATGAAATAATTCTGATCAAGGAGCCTTATTCAAACTCTATTTTGAATGACTTTTATTTGTGTTGAATACACTTATTTAATATTTTTACCATTTATGTGTCTGTATATCTATTTTATTCTTTTTAGAAAGTCA
This sequence comes from Chlorocebus sabaeus, assembly GCF_047675955.1. Classification (NCBI taxonomy): domain Eukaryota; kingdom Metazoa; phylum Chordata; class Mammalia; order Primates; family Cercopithecidae; genus Chlorocebus; species Chlorocebus sabaeus. Next base: position 4,600,891 of record NC_132912.1, read on the forward strand.
AAATTAAACTAGCTGGTTATTTTGAAATACCTTATTACTTATAATGTTATACTTATAACTTATAATGGGATGCTAAATATGTAATATGTAAAGTTCATTTCTCTAATGGGATTAAATATTCACCTAAATTACAGTATTAAATAATGCATTTAATGTATGCATTTTATATTATGCAACTTCAAATTTTTAATTAATTTCATAGTGTCGGACATTTACCTATGTGTCAGCTATAACTATAATATGCCTTTCAGCAAACCATCCCCCAATTTCATAGCTTAATACAACAATCATTCGTCATCACAGATCTCTGCATCTTCTGAGGTTCAGAAGACACCCTGGGCTCGGTGGGGAGGCTCTGCTGATCTTGACATGACTCAGCCATGCACCTGATACTTAGATATAAATCCTAGGAACAAGGCTGGGCTTCACTGGGGTGATTCAGCTTTGCTCCATGTTTCTCATCCTGCCTCTGGAATCAGCAGGCTAGTGTCAATATTCTTCTCATGGCAATGATAGAGATGCAAGAGAGCATGTCTGTCTGGGTGTTTCTTCCTTAACCTGTCATTCTCTCATTCTTCTCTTTCTCCTCCTCCTCCCCACCCTCCTCCTCCTCTTCCATCTTTGCCTCCTCCTCCTTCTCCTCTCTCTCTCTCTCTTTCTTGATAGAATGCCAGCATTTAACATTTTTGCTAAATTGACAAATCCAAATGGAGATTATAGCCTTTGGCCTAAGCATTTAAGTACATTTCTTTAAACCTTCCTTCAAAGGTTTAGTGAAGTAATACTTAAATTCATTGCATGATTTATCGAGGGTAACCTTGGCCCCACTGCTCCTATTCTTTCAAAAATAATCACTTAAATGAATCTTACTCTAAACCAATGAGTCAAGTAAGGTTCTGAAGGGACATAAAAATCTCCAGCTTGAGCTGCCAGTAAATTGTGCTTTATGTAGCCATGCTGACCTTTGCCTATTTGTGTGATATATTTGCTGTCTTCGTTTTTATTTTGTTTTTGATGGATACTAACTACAGCCAACATACATGATGCCAAATTGCTCTTTTTGAAATTGATTTCATTTTTCAAAGACCTAATTGGCATCAGACACTCTTCTTTTTTCTTTCCTACCTCCTTCTCCATAGCACAAGTTTATAGTGTTCTACTGATTAGTGCAGGCATCGGCATTTGTTACTTAAGTTTTTATACTATTTTTTATAAAAGCATGACCTATTCTCTATTTCCATTATTTTAGATTTTTCAGTTAATTAAAAACATATATAGTTATATATATATAGTTTTATATATATAGTTATATATACTTATATATATATATATATAGTTGGCCACATGAAAAACAGATTCCTCATTATAAAAATTTTTACTAACTAGTAAACTGTTATTAACTATATAAATTACTAAGACTTTAGATAGGATGATTTTTCTTCCCCCATTTAATTATCTTGAAGAGTTGAAGTAATCATATGCTTGTTTTAAATTAATGCTGTGTAAGGATCACTATCAAACTGCTAAACATAATGATAACCCATAAAGCAAGTAGTGATCCTTACATAGCATGTAGAGACACATATAAGTTTATGTCTCTCCAAAATTCATATGTTGAACGTTAAACCAGATGGAATGATATTAGGAGGCGGGGCCTCTGAGAGGTATTTAGGTCATGAAAGTGGGACCCCAATGACAGGATTAGTGTTTTATAAGCAGAAACAAGAGGGACTGAGCTTCCTAACCACCTCCCCACACCAGGCCAGGTGAGAACACAACAAACACATGGTCATCTGCAAACCAGGAAGAGATTCCTCACCAGACACTGAACCTGCAGGAGCTTGGCTCTTGGACCTCCAGCCTCCAGAACTGTAAAAAAATACATTTTTATTGACTAAGCTATGCATTTGTTGTTTTGTTATAGCAGTCTGAACAGATGAAGATAACCCTTTAATAGAAACCTATTTGAAAACTCATAATAATTTGTTGTTACTTGAGAAGATATTGTGTTGGTGGCTTTTCAGAGAGGTCATTAAATATTCAACAGCTCTTTATTCCCACACCTTTCACCTTTTGAACAAGAACAAAAGCAAAGTTGAGTGGCTAGATGATATTCTTAAAGTATTGGGGTCTACTTTGAACACCAATACTCAAATACTGACTAATTCAATCAGGCAGAAATGCACTAAGGAATAATATTTTTCACAATTAATTATTCCATTAGGTATTTTCTAGAACTTAAACATGATATTGTAAATGTAAGTAGAACTTCAATTCATTCTTTGAAAGGCTATTGTTTATTTTCCAGTCCAAATATTAGATTTACAATATAATGAAATGATGTGTAATAATTTATATATGATATGTAATAAATGAATAAATTAGAACTAAGATCCACCGAATATCTACTGCATATTACTGCATTGTGCTAGGTGTTTCGCATCTACTAATTCATTTAATCCTCATCATAATTCTGCCTACTAAGTGTTCACCTCTTTTTGCAGATGAGGAAATTGAAGATTGGGAGGTCCAATTTGTCCAAAAGCCTATAGTTAATATAAAGTAGAACTAGATTTTCAACCAGATATGCCTGATTCAAAAGTCTGTTTTCTGTCTATTATACACTGGAACTACAGTGACATTTGCTTCTAAATTATCTTATGCTTAAACAAGAAAACCTCATAGAATATGGATTTTTAGTGGCAAGATCATGAGTTTCAACACTCTTGTCTCTGCTTAAATTTTCTAATTTTAGCCTCAATTTTCTTATCACACATAACTTCCCCTTTCTAGAGAACCCTTCTAACTTACATACCCTTATGAATGCCATTTCTTTTCTTTATTGCTCTTCTTGATCTACTGGGCAGTGGAAATTCTATCCACCTAATCCAACAACTAAGAATAGAATGGTGAGATCCATTCCATCTCACCTAATCTAACAGTTTTTCTGCTCTTCTCCGGAAATGATCACAATTATTTATCCATGGCTCTGTGTCCTCACTGTTCCCTATTCACAGATCTTGAGGTCTGAAAGGTGTTCTGGAAGTCTTAGTGCACGCCATAGGATTTTAATGCACACAATAAAAATGAAAGTAAAAAGCTACTGCTAATGTTAAGGTACTGTAGGTGCTAAGGACATTTTTGTTTGGGACTTTGCCTTTCCATTGAACAGAACAAGGCTGCCCTTGTGTTTTCTGCACATTTCAGCCACTCCTGTGGGCCCTGCTGTCTGCTCAGTGTGGCCAGCGCTCCAAGTGCATTGCCAGATTCAGCCATCACAGCCACATTCCAGCAAGTGCTCCTGCCCCCATGTAACAGAGGAGCAAGAAGATTCGACATAATAAGTGAAATTGCCACTGAGCTCCTAAGAACAAGCATGTCTGATTCTAAAACTTAAATTTGTATCCACTGAGCTTTGCTGCCTCTAGAAATAGCAGATTCAGAGATGTTAAATACTGTAAAGCCAGTAGCAATGATTGCAATTCACTCCCAGACCCCTTCAAGGCCAAGAATCTTTTCATTTTATTAAGGTTGACTCATCCCCATGGATGCATGCATAAGGAATTTAGACTTGATGAGCCTGCCTTGAATTATTGTCACAGACAGTGGTACTTTAAGGAACAGAAATTCTTTCCTTTCTAACTTAGCTATCAATGTATTGCGCAATCAAAATGGTTTGGGTTAATGTTGGAAATATCTCTCTGTATTTCATTCCTATGAATGTGTATTTCCTTACGGAAACTCACACCAACCTTAGAAAAACTAGAACATGGCAAATCGCTACAGTTAAGACATTTTGAAACTTCTATTTGCCCTGAAGCCAAAAGCACCATAACTGCTCTCATCATTCACCATCCTAATTGCTCGGTTCCTGTTTGGAATTGTGCTATAAAACTCAGTTTCCTACTTGTCATTCTGATTTTGATTCTAGTTTTCAATCATAGTTTTGAAAAGTTGCTTTGATGAAGGGCTTAACTATTGCAGTTATAGAGGTCACCACCTATAAGCTCTCTAATAAAAAATTTCAAATGAATCACAGCCATTCTAATAACGTTGCAGCCATGCTACATTGCTCATAATTCAGAATATAACACACAGCCCTTACAGGTCTTTCAGATAGACTTCTTTTTTTTTAATCTGTTTAAAAAGCAAAAAAAAAAGTGAAGGCTTCTATAAGGATCAGGATGGACATGCTTGGTTAGGCAAGTAGAAAAAAGTTTTACAAAAAATTGATTACAGCCAATAATTAATGATTAATATATGCATTAACTTCAATATAAACTTTAGGCTTACTTTGTTAATAAATGATAAATCATTTCATATGTAACATAGATATTAAAACTAGATTACTATTTCCGTCAAAATTTCCATACTCTTCTCTATACTTATTACAATAAATTTTTTTTCCCAGCAGTCACTTCAAAGTATTTTTTGAGTGCTACTTTTTATATATTTCTTCCTTAAGCTGTTTGTGAACAAAGTTGATAATAAGGTTTTTCAATGGTGCCAGCATTTTTCTTACAGTGTTTTAGTGTCTCAATAAAGAACTGTCCATGTTAAGAATACATTTGTTCCTAAGATCATCTCTCAAGAAGCCTGGAGGATGTGCTGCCCACATTGTGTCAGCAGCTCAGCAACCTGAGACTCACAGGTTTTGAGATACCCGTGTTCTTCCTGTGTGTCATTTGCTTCCTGGTGCCATCCAAGCCGTGAGAGTTTCAAGCATCTTTTTTGGGGTGTTTAAGGCACAACAAAAGTGAATCAGCTTTGCTAGCCTCATGTCTACTTTAGATCAAGAAAGCAAAAGAAGCTGGGTGGATGGGTGGGTGATCCCAGCACTTTGGGAGGCCAAGGTGGGAGGATTGCTTGAGTCCAGGAGTTTGAGACCAAGTTGGGAAACATGCTGAGACCCTGTCTCTCCAAATAAATAAATAATAAATAGCCTATTTAGCCTAGTGTGATGGAACATGCCTGTAGTCCCAGCCTGGGAGGTGGAGGCTGCAGTGAGCTGAGATCATGCCACTGCACTCCAGCTTGGGCAACAGAGTGAGACTTTGTCTCAAAAGAAAAATTAAAGAAGAAGAAGAAAAAAAAAGCAAAAGAGGTGAGCTGATGCTAGTTCCAGCTGATTTCTGTTCCTTTTCATGTCCAGAGTCAAGTCCTTCAGCCGCTCCTTGCTAAAATGTTTGAAGAGTGTTTCCTGAGACCTGGTGAAAACAACTATTTAATCAATTAAAATATTTATTTAGAGTCATCTATGTGCCAGTCCTAAGTTTTCTATTAGTCCTACCTAGATGACTTGTGGAAGACAACTTCAGTTTAAGATTCTACGAAAATGTTGATGTCTTTGGTTAGAGGAAGTGAGGCTGAGTTTATGAGTGAAGAACAAGAGAGAATGAATTATTCACAGTCATGTGTGAGTGTCTGGGAAGACAATGGGACTGTTCACTGGAGGATGTGAGACGCTGTATTAAGGACAAAGCAGACGTATAAGATAGATTCCTAAGCTAATGACTTCGTGACCCAAGATTCATGTCCAATTTTCCTACTAAAAGCAAAACTGCAAAGTAGGCAAATTCAAGTACAGATTTCCGATTTCATCTTAGTTTCTTTCATTCTTTGATTGATTCAACCTCAACCTCCTCACCAATATTATATTTTGCTTAAATATTAGCACAGTAATATGAAAAACATAGACTATAAGAAGTTAATGAAGCCATACAGAAAGGCACACGTCACGAGAAACATCGTCGGACTGAGATATGGACTAAATTATGTCCCCCAAAATGCCTGTGTAGAAGCCCTAACCCCCAATGTGTTGGTATTTGGAGGTGGGGCATTTGGGATGTTACTATTATCCATTCAGATGATGTCATGAGAGTTGGACCCTGGAGATAGGATTAGTACCCACATCTGATCTTGGACTTCCCAGCCTCCAGCAGGAATGTGAGAAATAATTTTTTTTTTTTTTTTGAGATGGAGTTTCACTCTGTTATCCAGGCTGGAGTGCAATGGTGCCATTTTGGCTTACTGCAACCTCCGCCTCCCAGGTGTTCAAACGACTGTCCTGCCTCAGGCTCTCAAATAGCTGGGATTACAGTCATGCACCACCACACCTGGCTAGTTTTTGGGTTTTTAGTAGAGACACAGTTTCACCATGTTGGCCAGGCTGGTCTCAAACTCCTGACCTCAGATGATCTGCCCACCTTGGCCTCCCAAAGTGCTGGCATTACAGGCATGAGCCACCATGCCCAGCCTGATAAATAAATTTTTGTTGCTTAACTCACCCAGGTTATGGCAGTCTAAACTGACTAATAACACACTGGGTTAGATACTCTCTAAGAAGTCATGTAAAAATCATTCTGGCTGGTTTAGGAGATGTTTTTGTTACAGACAGTCCTATTCATTTTGTCAAGAAGTGTTTTAAAAACAACTGTATATGACTTTACACATAATCCTAAAACAGAGAAATTCCCACCAGTTGGGTCAGACTTATGTCCTGCTTTCACGAGGAGCACAGTCTGGAGGAGACTGACATTAACCACATAATTGCTTTCAATGGTGTATCATGAACCGAGAGAAATGTTTTGAAGGGCAAAACATGATCGTCACCTGAAATTGCATAGTAATGAACGAAATCTACCAAGACAGGAGAAAGTGTCATGGATATACGTGTGTCCTAAAGTCTGTAGGACAATAGGCAATAACGAGGAGATAATGTTAGGATGGTAACTGCGGAGGGAAGAATGGCCCCCTAGTGGATGCAGGCATGAGGTGCCCTGGGCACTGAGAGGACCAGTGTAGGAGGTGAGCGGAGCAGTAATGCCAGATGAGGTTAAAGGTAAATAGGAGCCAGAAGTTAAGGATTTGTGTTATCCTCTAAAATTCATAGTAGGTCATCACAGGTGGTAAGTGCGGGGGAGGAGTGTCATGAACAACACTGCATTTTGGATAGACGCTCAGGTTGCGGAGTGATGGAAGTTTTGGAGACAGTCATGGGTTAGATGTGAGGAAACCCATTGCCTAAGTTATAGACAGTAACAGTCCAAAACTGAAGTAGCAGTAGACAAGATGAAGGAAAGTTGGCAGATTTGAGAGACAGAGAGGAGAAATGGGGAGAAATGGATCGGGACAGCCTTTATGCATGTGGGAAGCAAGGGAAAGGGAATTGATTGAGAGTATTTCAGTTTCTGGAATAGATCTGCAGAGAAGATCCTTAGCATCTGTTGATGTTTCTAATAGCCTTGGTAGCCTTCTCTAACAGCAGTTACCTAAGCCACATTGCTAAAGCTTATCACAGCAAGGATCAGAGAACGGGATGAATGGGTTTCCCTGGAATCACCCAGTCTATCCTGCGCTAAGTATCCCAGTTATCTGTTTTCTTTCCATGTCTAGGACCATCCTCAGGGGGCCAGCTTCCTAGGATATAAAGTAAAGTGTTAAAAAAAATCAGAACCCTTAAGAATGTGGAAGAGTCAGTAAAATCTGCATGTACTTGTTTGTCGTCAGAGGACTGAAAACAATTCGAAATGATGCCCTGATTTTCTCTTCATTAGCAGATACTTGGAACACTGACTTCCGGTTTTGATTAGGAAAAAGGAGCTGGTCTTCAAGGATCCCAATAGTCTTCAGAGGAGATAAGATGCAACCCAAATAAGCTGGTAGTGATTGGGAAGTAATGCTGAAGTTCACAGGCACCAATGGGCTTCTTTGTTATGACTGCAGGAGCTATAAGCAGAGAACTTGTTTCTGTTGCAGAAATTTATCACATCCAGTAAGTATAAAATATCCCTGAGAAGAAGTTTTTCCCTTTTCTTTTTTAAAAAATATTTGTTGGGATGACTGGGTATACTGCATATGTGTAAATTGTATTCTGAATGTGGAACAGGACAAATCAGATAATTTACCGAAAGAACTGCCTACTGAAGAGGGACTTGAGGGGGAATCTGTACCCCTGAGCTCAGTTGATGGCAATCAGGAAAAATAGAAACAGGCTTCCAGGAAGGCTGCGAGAGGCACGTTTTGCCTGGGCCCTCTACATGGGTGTGGATGACATTGTAAAGAATTCTTTAAGGTACTTCTGGCCTTAAGTAATCAGGAAGTGAATACCTGTCAAATTCATCAATGAGTAAACATGCCAATTATCATTTAAAACTGAAGTGACAGGCACGAACTCACCTATGGCAACCACAGAGCATGCAGATACCCCCAATAAGAACCGACAGTACCTGAAAAACCACAGGAATCAGAAAGGACTAGGTTCCCAGAGCGGAAGACCTGCCTAAGCACTTCATTGGGCAGTGATTCTCGAAGGAGGCCAACGGACAAGGGAGAGACCATGGACTGAGGCTCCTGCGCTCCTGAATGCTCTGGAAATATGTCGTCCACACAGCAGCCCTGGCTCCTGGGGCATCCCAGGGGACAAGTGAATCCTGTTCTTCCCATCATCCATAAGGGGAGACTCGGAAGAGGCCAATGGCATTTCTCAGCAACTACACCGCAAGGATTTTATTTGGATCATGTTTAACAACATGACCCAGGTCAGGTGCAGTAGCTCATGCCTGTAATCCCAGCATTTGGGGAGGCTGAGGCAGGAGGATTGTCTGAGCCCAGGAGTTTAATATCAGCCTGGGCAACATAGTGGGACCCAGTCTCTACAAAAAGTAAAAAAATTAACCAGGTATAGTGGCACGCCTAGAGTTCCAGCTACTTGGGAGACTGAGGTGGGAAGATGGCTTGAGCTCCGGGAGGCTGAGGCAGTAGTGAACTGTGTTCACACCACTGCCCTCCAGCCTGGTCAGCAGAGCAAGACCCTGTCTCAAAATTCAAAACCAAATTCAATGTGACTATACTTTACACTGAATAACACATTTCAGTTGGAAATACCCACATTCAACTCTTCTGCAACCCCGTAAGAGTAAGGGCTGCCACAGTGAACAGTATGGACTAAGAACCACCCTTGGTATGTGATCGATGCTTGATAAAAATTAGTTTTTAGTATTTTATTTTGTTTTAGCTAATATGTTTTTGCCTAAGTTGATAAGTTTTATAATACTTTAAACGTCCTATACTTTCCGTTAAAATGCTACATATTTTAAAATTCTTTCTACCACCTTCTCCTGTAAATAAACATACACAAGCCCCTTTAAATAAAAGGATTTTTAAAAATTGTTTATTTGTTTGCATTTTCTTGAAGAGAAGATAAAATTGGCCCAATTTATATGCATCAGTTTTTTAAGACATAAATGTGGCGTGTTATCACAGCTGTAACACTGGATTACAAATTAAAATTTGAGATATTTCAGAAAATCTAGTCTTTCAACTCTAGGGATTTTAAGGTGCCACTTTAAAGAAGAAAAGCTATTTATATAGAGTAACCAGAATTGGCCAAAATTTCAGTAGACATATTTAGCATTTATATATTAGTTTTAAAATATTTGGTTCTAGAGCAATTAAAACGTGCTTGCGATACTTCTGAATGAAAATATCAGATAGGTTGGATTTTTATTCCTCACAAATATGTAGAAGATTTTTTTTTTTACTGCAACAGATATTTTTGTCGTTTGAAAGAAGAACAATTGACACTGGTATCCCTCAAAGGAAAGTAGCGCAATTTGGATTTTTCCTGCTTCTCTTTACCTGGTCAGGGCCAGTCCAATTTAAGCTCCAAAGGTTACCAAAATGTCAAGGAAAATATGATTTATTCTTATTTGAAGGCCATCTAACCTTAAAGTTAAATGAGAGCTAGATGCTCTCTCTTTCCATACATATAAATTCAGTTAAGTGGCATTTTTTCAGAATATGAAAAGTAAGCATATGTGTTAGCTCAACCAGAAATTCCTATTTCTCACCTCTGCTTGCAGGGGGCTTGTTAGGTTCCCTGAGTGTTCTGCCGTTTTTGTGTCTGCATTTGTTGGCTCTTCCTGTGATTTAGGATTTGGAATTAAATTGAGATCGCTGGTAATGACGCCTCAGTCAAACTGGTATGTTTCATCATAAATGTTGACACACTGAGTGGAAAAGCTTTGACTCAAACCCACGTCGTCTTCTTTTCAGTAAAGTGTTCATTTCTCGGTCCTCCCAACGTGTCCTGAACTGGGGTTGCAATAATTATTTATTTGTGTATTTTGTATTTGTATAAATGCCAGGGATGCAAGTGCAGCTTTGATACATGGGGATGTGTTGGGTAGTGGTGGAATCTGGGATTTAGTGTTTCCACCACCCATGTGATATACATTGTACCTATTTATTTATTTATTTATTTATTGAGACGCAGTCTCACTCTGTCGCCAAGGTGGAGTGCAGTGGCACGATCTCAGCTCACTGCCACCTCCGCCTCCCGGGTTCAAGCGATTCTCCTGCCTCAGCCTCCCGAGTAGCTGGGACTACAGGCACACGCCACCATGCCCAGCTAATTTTTGTATTTTTAGTGGAGACAAGGTTTCACCATATTTGCCAGGATGGTCTCGATCTCTTGACTTTGTGATCCACTCCCCTCTGCCTCCCAAAGTGCTGGGATTACAGGCATGAGCCACCGCACCTGGCCATTGTACCTAATTTTAACCTGCAGCCATCAGCCATGTGCAGCAATATGGATTTAGAGGTATGCCTATGCACAGAGATGCAGTCAATTAGAAAAGGTATTAAAAGAGCTGTGACATCCTTTTGGCCGTGTGTGTGTGTGAGTGTGTGTGTGTGTGATCTGGACACAGGGACAATGTGAGGATGGGAGCAGCAACTTGAAGGGATAACTTAAAGGGAAAACTTAACTTCAAAATAAAAGGAATAGTATATGTCAAGAAATGGTAAAACAAATTTCTTAAGCTGTGACAAACTCTTAGGATTCATGTTATACTGACTTTTATGCAGCTTTCAATTGTCTTTATCATAATTACTACTGGCTCCAAAACATAATGCAAAAAACATGTCCTTTTGGTAATCTTGTGGATCCGTTCAATTTACCTAGATATTTCCTGATAATTTAATTTTCTGAAAAATGAGCAATGTGTATATTTTTATATGTTAAAGTGAACTCAACTATAATATAATGGTGGCCAGTGGAGACACATGTCACATTGCCCAAGCCTTATCTGATACTTGAGTATCCTAATTTCTTCACTGGGAATAAAAGCTTTTGCCCAGCTAACCAACCGTGTGACTGGGGGAATTAAAAGTCTCCTATGTGGAAGGATGGCAGATTATTTTCAGGGAATTCACAAAATTTACAACCGTAAACGTAATATCACCTTAAGCAAGGAAGAAAGAATAGCAGCTTCCCAGTGGATCTGTTGTGCCCATATATTAGAGTATTTATTTGGCCTTTGGTTTCCTAATTGTGTGTGCAAGACTGGCAAAACTTGACGAGAGTTTAGGGAAAAGCAATGAAAATGATTAAGGGGCTGTTTGCATTGATTTATGAAGACACTTTCAATGAATTCAATATGAATAACTCTCCTAAGTGACGACCAGGGAAAGCCATAATAAATGTCTACAAATATCTGTTGGGTGTGAACACTGAAAAGGGAGATGGATGAGGGTACAGAAGCAGATGATAAGGAATAATGAGATGGAATTGGCAGAGTTTATAAGAAAAAAAAGTGTATTCATTTTATGCCTCTGAGAAGTGTCCATTAATGAAGAGGCTCGATGCCGTGACGAGAAGCACTCAGACTACAGAGCCGAGGCTGAGGAAGGCTATGGTGAAAATGCATGTGGGTGAGCCAGGGCACGGGCAAGGGCTCTGGGGAGTGGAGCTGGGGTTATTATGCTCAAAGCATGGCCATATTTCGGTCCATATTTCCTTATGGCTTTTGTAGAGAAACAAGTAGAGGCTCAGAACTCCTCGTCCTGGACTCCATGCCGGTTTCACTGTTTTGCCTGTGTCTATGCCTGCACTACTTTAATGAAATACTGAGGCCTGTTCTGCTAAATTAGCAGCTTTGGTGCAAAGGGTAATTTTAAAAAATCATTTTCACTCCTCCTACCCAAGGGCATAAAGACATGATATTAAAACGTCTATGTATTTTTTAAGCTCCATATCCTCTTCCTCCCTCCTTTCCTCTCTGATGTCTGAGTCTCTGTAGGCATAAAGAGAAACTGGGGAAGGAGGGAGGGCATTGTCCCATGGTCGTACTCAGTCATCACTATATAAGGCTTTTCTTTTCAAAAATGGAGAGTGATATGGCTAACAATTAATGAATTCAGCTGAGACAAATGACAATTAAGTTTAATAAAGCCTTAACAATTAGCATTTTAACCATTATTTCATGGGAAGCGAAACATTAGATTAGTTATGCTTGTAGGAAGTAATCAGCTAAGAATTACTCATTTTTAACTAATTGTAATTACCCTGTTCATTTCTATTGGGCCTGTTAGCTGAGAATCTCACCCTGTGTTCGTATCACGGCTTTAAAAAGGATAAATGCTACTAAAAGTGTAATTTTTGAAGTGCAGCTGGGAATTCATTTTTAAAATGAAAGAACAATAATTTTTAAAGCAGCCATATTGGTGTCTATTTAAATATCTATAGCTTATGGAGAAAAAGAGTGATGGCCTTACATATCAATCAAGTAAATATTTTCAGTGAGAAAGTGTTATAGATTTTCAATGAGGTCGTAATAATTTTTTGTTCAGATTTTGCTGTCAGTTACAAGCACTTGAAGGAAACTTTGGGTAAGAAAGTAGCTAAAAAATATCATTTACCAACTGGTTCGTATAAACCATGATTAAAATGGAATTCCCTAGATAGTGACATAATATTATCATGTAGGAGTTATTAAGTTTTGTATTTTTTAAAATTTACCATTTTTATTTTTATCATTATGTTTCCATCCTTTTTTCCTGCCAGTGGGATAGCAGGATGCATAGTAGTCAAAATCTTCATTTAAAAATTAACTTTATGTCTTAAGAATGTCAAATAAGTTATAAGAAGAGATTATAAATGAAATACATAAATTTTTTTTCAAAGAGAAAATAAAAGGTATTTCAGAAGTTGTTGTGAAACAGGAAAACATAGGAAATCATCTTTACGGAATTAATCCCAGGACAAAACCTTCAGGAAATTTAGAGGCAAATGGATTCTAACATTTATAACCTGACACAAAAGTATAACATATTTAGCCACTTTGCCATATATCTAGAATTTATATTCAATGATAATCATAATGTTTAAAACTATTGAATACAGATTACTCTGAAACTCACGTGACACAAATTTTGACCTTTTAAATCAGGAAAAATTTTTCTTGCAAGCCAGAATTCTAATTGCATTTAAAAATTGTAGAATAACATGTGCTTATGCAAAAACTGTCCTTTAATTTCCCATGACAATCAAATTGAAATGTATGACTTACATGTAAATTGAACTACATCTACCTTGTTGTGACGTAATATCCTGCTCTGAGCTTTTGAGCTTTAATTCAATATCTGATTATGTTAAGGCCTCCTGTGTGAGTCTCTCTGATTATGTACATGTGTAGGTGTGTAAGGTTAGTGAAAGAAAAGGGAATCTTGCTTTTATAATAATGGAAATCAAGAATTAGTTTTCTAATGCCTTGAAAATTACAGTTCTAAAACATCTGAGCCCTTATCATTGTCCTTTAGAAGATGGATGATCCCTAGTTTGATACTTTGGATTATAAGATATTATCAACATAAACAAAATTTTTATGGTAATGTTTTAGTGAAAGTATAGTGACCATTCAAGGAAACAACGTTGACTGCCAAAGATGACCTACTAAAAATACATTGCTTTATTTTCTAGAAGTCTCTGTATTTCTACTATTCTGTTTTTTTCTTCTCTGTTCTCGTCTTTTACATAACATTTGCCAAAATTCAAAGCACTTACTATTCATGAATGTGCATATTGAAACATTTTCAGTTTACTGAAAGATTAGCACATGGGCCATTGCCTTTCAAGTTTTATTAATAATGAATAACCTTTTCTGTCTTACTTTTTCTTTTTTTACTATTAACTTTGCAAGTGTCGCTTTGGAAGGAAGAAGAAAAGGATATGAATTGTAGGTTCTGTAAAACATGGATCATAAATGAGCATAAGCATTTGTCAGCAATTTCATTATCAAGAAAAATTTCCTGGACTAAGATGTTTCAGCGTGAGTCAGAGAACCTCCTTAGTGTCTGAGCTCCCACCCTCACATGAGGCATAGGATTTGCTTGTGGCATTTCGAGACTTACTTAATATGCATTTTCAAAGTGATGTCTAACTCCTATAAAATGTTCATGAAACAGAAAAGTCACTCACGGGGCTCACAAGCATGAGGTATTGTGTTCAGCATGTGAGGGTTGTAAAGGCAGGTCTCTGAATTCAGAGAAGGAACTGTAATAGGAGAGAGGGTAGGGACAGCCTGTGTGCAGGCATCAGGTACCATATCAGGTGCTGGAGGAAGGAATCACCTGCAGCGGCTAAGCAGAGGCTGCTGAATGGGAGTGATAACGCAGTTTTACGGGAAGATCACAGAGCAGTCAAAGCCTGGCCAAGGTGCTTTGTTTATCTTCCTCTGTGGTACATGTGATATGAATTATATAAGCTTACAGACAAGTCACTTCTTGCTGTAGGTTAGATTATCCTGAGAAACAGGAAATTGGAGAATGGCAGAAGGGTAACCCATTGGGATATTTCTAATGAAAACGAGGTAAATGGGTGTTCTCTTGGTTTATCTTTTTGATTTGCTTTGGAAATTCCATTTTGTTTTTGTAAGAATCCTCAGCTCATTCTTAGATTTCTGAAAGCATCAGGATCAGAATCCCGACCCCTGTAGAGTGGCGGAAGAATTACCTCAAGCCAAATGCCAGAATGCTCTTAGAGCTTCTGCGCAATGTGTTCTCTTTGTCAAGTGCAGATAAAACTATGCATTGTCCTGTAAAGAAAGGCAGCCAAGGCCAAGTTACCGATGATGTGTTTCTGTGAAAGAAGTGGCAGCAATGAAGGTTGTGGCTTTGATCCTTGAGTCCTAATGGCCTCAGCACCACTTACTTCCAGGTAGTTGACCATCTGGTCACTGCCTCAGATAAAGGAGGTCATATAGGGACTAAAAGCAAGACATGTATAAAAGATGCAAGGCATTTACTACTTTTGCTGGTGTAATAAGAAAATAACTGTGGAACAGAAAGGCTATTTTCTTGGATAAAAGCTTTTTTGTATCCAAAGCTCTGTTGGCCATATGGAGTCTTTGTCATCATTGTTGTCCACTCTCGATCCATCGTCCTTCATTTCCAAAGAGCCTTCCATTCTCTCCATGATTTTTCCTTAATTGCCATTTTCAGATTAGTTTTTACTCCCCAAACAATATTTCAACAATGATGCGTGTTTCGTCTTCTCTGTTCACTTCTGCAATAATAGCTCTTTGGACCCTGAATACAACACAAGAACTACAACTCTATGCGTTGCGGAGATAAAAAGGCATTCTCTAAAAAACTGAGCCCTGGAGAGAGGAGGTTGGCATTCTAGGCCAGAAAGAAAAACCAAAGATTTTCTTCTGTCCCTGTGTCGGTCTGGTGACACTCAGAGGCCATTCAAACTGCCTTCTTGTGGAAAGGAGAAAGCTCTTTCCCTTGGAATCAATTCGGATCCCTTGATGTCAATTCAGACAGATATTCTAAGCAAACAGGTATGTGTGTGTGTGTGTGTGTGTGTCTGTGTGTGTGTGTGTGTGTGTATGTCTGTGATGCTCACTTGAAAACAGGTAAAATGTTTGGCTTTCCCATTGTAATACACAATAAAAAGAACAGAAATGAGAAACATATAAAGACCATAAGAATAAAGTATGAATGATAATGTTGAGAATGATAACAAATGTATATGACTGAAATATAATATCTCATTTAAGGCTCCCCCAGCTTTGTGAGTGAGGGTTAGAATCCACGTGGGGACTGCAGTCATAAACAGCTGGTATTTACCACATGTACATTGTTGTAAGAGACAAGCTCAATGAGTATAGTGTGAGAGGTTCTCACTGAGAAATCTGGCAGGGAAAATAGTATTAGTGATTTATACATGAAGGAGCTGTGGCTGAAAGAGGCTTCATAATTTGGTAGCAGTTTTAGAAATTCAAAGACATTTACAGTATAGTCCTTTTACTCTTCCTTTTCCTCCTTGTCCTTTCGTAAATATTTAGGAATTCCCAAGTGTTACTGAAACACTAAGCTGTACATTTTGGACAGCCTAAAACAAATTTTGTGTGTGTGTGTGTGTGTGTGTGTGTGGTGCACCTATGTACACATATGTTACAAATGCTCACTAGAAACAAACTGGAAAAAAAGATCATGTCCAACTAAGTTTTAAGAAATGTTCCAAAAAGGCAGTGGTACTGAACAGAACCTGAGGGATGGGTAGATTCCTCCACTTACTCATTCAACAAAACTTTTTGATGGCCTGCTCTGTGCCCAGCATTTCATTTGTGTCTGCAACTAAGCTGGGCACAGTTCCTGGCACTGGGGTGCGTAGGTTCAAGCCCAGCATAGTGCCTTCCAGATTGGAATTGTTGGGTTACTTCATAATGGGTGGCACACTTGCATGTTTGTACACCAGGTGTATGTCCCATGTCCCATGTCAGGTGCTCTGGGAAACTGAGACGTGTGCATGGAGGTTAAAGGGGAGCACTTTTCAGGGCGACATCAGTGAGGGTTGAGAAAGTAGTATTGCACAGAGCGGGAACTGGACAATGATACAAACACAACAAAAGACTCCACTCATTCCACAGAAGTTCTGAAAAAGAAATGGTTCTTTGGAACTGTTCCAAACTGAGGCAAGGGGCTTAGGCCTTAATACCCAGTATTGACCGATCATTGCATGTGAGCTGCAGTCAAAAAGAGGCGTGACCTTCAACAAGCAAAAGAACCTTTCAGAGAGGAACTACCCTCCTCTGTCAGGGTGGTCCCGTCTGGAAACAGTACCAATGAAGCAGTGGTGAACTTTATGGGAGTCTGAGCCACTCACTATTGAAGTGTGGGCCTGGCAATGTTCTCAACATTATCATTCCCAACATTATCATTACGTGTGTGCCTGGCAATGTTCTCGTTGAATCCCAGAAGCCCTGCGTCTGGCTTACAATAGATTGCTGCTGGGCTGACCCTGTGGTGTAGTAGGTCCAACAGAACCCATCTCATGCAGGATAACCCTAGCCACACCTGATGTCCTCCTCTTAGGTGCTCTGTGTGTCCCAGGACCCGGGAGAATTCTAGGAGTTATTTTTCGAGTGGTATAGAATTCCTCACTTCAGATGGCAGGGACTTGTTTCAGGACTTTGGCGTACACACTGAGCATCTCCTTTCAAGGCTTCTCATAAATGCCATTCAGTATTTTTCCACCAGTGAGACCTCTTTAGTTATAGGTTTTCTGGGTTATAAGCAGCAGGACCACTTGCAGTGCAGCCCCCACTTTCCAAGCTCTGGGTCTCACTTGAAATGGTCTTTCACACCACCCCGTATACATTTGGAATAGTGTTTCCTCACATAAAACATCTGCATCTGTAACCTAAAGAAATTTACCAGGTGTTATGTTTTCTTATAGGTGGAAGCTATCAGATGATTTTTTTCTTCACTTTAAAGAGGAAGGTTCTACATATTTTAGTTTTGTGGACCTATAAATCTTCACCGCTGTGGCAAGCCACTGAATATTCACAGGGTTTTTCCCCTATCCTCTGAAATATAAACAGCTTACTACGTCTTCAAATGTACCTGTCAGTTGTGTATCATCTGGGCTGATTAATATGGAATAATGAATATGGTGAGCCAATGTTACGTTCTGCAGAATGTCCATAAAGTCCAGAAGTCTTAAGGCAAAGATTGGGAAATTATGGGGAAAATACTTCTTGTCTCTCCCAAGAGCATGTCAACTGCTTCTGGGAAAGAGTGTAGCCATTGGATTAATGATGGCCTACCACGGATGCAGGCTGCTCCAACAAAGATAACACATGAGGCACAGCAGTGGTGATTAGAGATTTTTCTGGCTGTTTTGAGGGTTTCTACAGGTGAGTTAAAGGTAAATATCATGGGGCTACCATCCTTTAGGCTTTGGGTGGAAAATGTTCTTGGTTACTTTGAAATACAAGATTCCCCTGGGCTCTCTCGGCCCTCACAAAAGTCCTTCTTTCCCTTGCGAGGAGACAGCAGCCTCACTGTGCCTAGAGAATATGCACCTGTCTCCCCTGAGGGGGATGCACCACAAGATGATAGCTGCCCTCCTCTATATCTGCCACCACTGCCCCAGTATCATGCAGGACAACACTAAAATCATTTTCCAGAATGGGCCAGCTGAGGAATAATATATCTGGCTCAGGGGAAAGGGGATTATTCACCAAAGCTTTGCACGAGCAGCTCATATACACTGATAGAATGTGTTCTGAAAGTATTAGACCAAGGTTTGGATTAGGCTGAATATAAGACAATGAGAAAGAGCTAATGGACGTGAGGGAAATTATTCTACGATTCATGATTCGATGACTGTCCAAGACACCTGGTCCTATCTATTTGAGTGTTGTTCTGTCTTCTTGAATTTGGCACAGAGCTATTGCGGTGGGGATACTAGAACTGCTTTGATGGCATTCAGAAAGGAGTAAGATATCTTAGGTAGATAGACATACTAGAAAGGACTTTTTACCTAAAGTCAGAGAAGTCTTCAGCTGACCCTATACCCTGGGAAGATTCAGGGGACATTCCAGCCAGGAAATCAAGAGAGGATGCTGGACTCATGCCAGCTTTGTTAATCAGCTTGGTGTTAGCTGTGCTTTGTGGACCAGTGACGGCAGAGTGGGACTGAGCCCCCTAACATCAATGAGAATGCCAAATGACAGACACACATTGGCAGCACAGGCAAGAGCAAGACAACCGGGAGACCTCTGGCCAAGCCTGATGGACAAGGGGCCATGGTTGTGAGACTGATGGACAGCCAGTTAGGGTCTTGCCTGACCCCTGTAGAAAATCATCAAGAGTAGGTGAGTTAAAGGCTTGCATCAGTTAACTCAAAGCAAAATAATGATCTGCAGCCCATTTCCAGACCTGACTCATTTCTCAGCTTCAAATCCTAACAATTTTAGGTGGGCTTGATCTCTTCACGAAGGACCTGACAATGCCCCAGTATTGAGTATGCTCAACAGTGATACCCACCACTCATTCCTCACCAAGGCATCTATGGCCATCTATTGGAGTGAGTCAGTCCTGGGGAAGGAGATAGACAGATCTCACAAGGGTTGTCCCATACAGAGTCAGCTAAAGCAAGAAACCTCAAATACCAGAAAATCCCAAATTCCAACATGGTTTCCTGTTAGAGATGGACATCTCAAGGCCAGGTCATGACTGCAGTCCTATCATGTCCACCGCATCCTGGAAACAGCCATCTGCAGACCCACCGTGAGTGATCTTTCTGGTCTCTGAGTATATCACTGGGATGAATACACTTAGCAGCTGAAAGATCCCTCACATTTGTTCCATGATGTATAGAGTATGAGCAGTTGTCAAAGAAACAACCAAGTGGAAACCTTTGAAACTGCCCCCCTCCCCACCAAGGTGGTGAATCAGAAACAATAGATCATCCCAGTGGAAAGGACAGAAATTCGTGCCATCCAAAAATACATAAGCATACAGGTGTGGTGGTCCTCACTGGTTTCCCCTGTGAGCCATCTCTGGCCCGTGCATGATGCAGATGGATGGTGGCAGATGTTGGGGAACGCCATGAACCTTCAAGTGGTTCCCTAGTTGCAGCACTGTGCCTGACGTGACATCCTTGCTTGGCAGATCCAGAACCTCCATTGACCTTGGTAACTGGCAAACAGTTTCTTTTCATTTCCTATCCACAGGAAACATTGCTCATTCACTCAGAAGGTACAGCAGTATGCATTCTATCTCCACATGTACATGACCTCTCCTGCTGTCTGTCACAATATAGGCTGAATGGGACAGAATTGTTTAAAAATCTGCAGAAAGTTGCAATGGTTCACAAAAATGATGGCATCAAGTTAATCCGACCTGGGAGAAAAGTGGCAAGGATTCTGGAAGTTGTCATAAGATAAGTGTGTAGCAGATGGTGAGAAATAAATTCTACTTAAGATTGAGGAGTCCCAGGTGTTGGTAACAGTTTTAGGGCTCGGTGATTGGGAGTATGGTGAGACAGCCCATTCAAGGTGAAGAACAAGCTAGTACACTTTGTATCTGCATCACAAAGAAAGAAGCAGACTACTCTTGGTGGGGCTCTGTGATTTTGGAGTCAGAATCTAGAAAATACTGCTCCAACCCATTTATCAGGTGCCTTGGAAAGTTGCTTTTTTTTTTTTTTTTTTGAGACAGGGTCTCTCCCTGTCACCTAGGTGGGAGTCCAGTGGTGTGATCATGGCTCACTGCAGCCTTGACCTCTTGGGCTCAAGCAATCCTCCTGCCCAGCTTACAAAGTAGCTGGGACTACAGGCACACACCACCACACTCAACTAAAGTTTCTTTTCATTCTTGAAGAGAAAAGTCTCACTATGTTGTCCAGTCTGGTCTTGAACTCCTGAGCTCAAGTAATCCCCCTAACTCGGCCTCCCAAAGTGATGGGATTACAGGTGTGAGCCACTCTGTCAGGCACAAGGCTGCCTTTCTTTCTTTCTTTCTTTCTTTCTTTCTTTCTTTCTTTCTTTCTTTCTTTCTTTCTTTCTTTCTTTCTTTCTTTCTTTCTTTTTCTTTCTTTCTTTCTTTCCTTCCCTCCCTCCCTCCCTACCCCTTCCTTCCTCCCTCCCCCTTCCTTCCTTCCTTCCTTCCTTCCTTCCTTCCTTCCTTCCTTCCTTCCTTCCTTCTTTCTTTCTTTCTTTCTTTCTTTCTTTCTTTCTTTCTTTCTTTCTTTCTTTCTTTCTTTCTTTCTTTCTTTCTTTCTTTCTTTTAGCAAGGGCCTAGAACAAAAGATAACTCTCCATGTTCAACATGGAGTCAAAGTGATCTTTAACCTGGACTATGTGAGACAGCAGGTCCCATTGAGCTGGAGGTATCCCTAGTCCATGAGAATGGTGTGTACACATTTGTTAAGCCTCACTCAGAGGGTTGCAGCAGAGGATCCAGAGTCCTGCAGCCTGGCCTTACCATCCGCAGCAATTTCTGGGTATAGCAGTGGAAGTCGTACCAGCAGCAACTCTCAGCATCCTGCCCTGGAGTGTCAGGGTAATGGCTGCAGCCCCTGATGGCAGCAGCAGTGGCAGCTGTGGCCTCACTGAGCTGTGCTGCGGCATGTCTGTCTGTGTTTCTGGCTGCATGGATTCCTAGACATGGTGCTTGAACTCTCCTAAATCTTCTATGGACTCTTCAATATTTGTACAAATTCCTTTACAGCTTAGGTCATCAGAGTCGGTTGCTTGTTACAAAGAATAGAAACATTGAGCACTGGTAATGCTTATCCCTTCCCAGCTGCTAGATGAGCTCCCAAGAGGGCAGAAATAGAGCTGCCTCAAGACTGGGTCGAAGTTTGCTGTGTGTGCAGCCAGAGATTTGGATTAAAGAGGGTAGGGAGTATAGCAAATAAAAAAAAAAAAAAATCACACAATTAAAGATTTTCAGGGCTTTGTGGACTCTTAGAATCATATTGCTTAATGCCCTCATTTTTCACACAAAAAATGAATCTCCCAGAGATGTTAACCCTTTGCTGATATTCCCATGAGTGCTCAGGGTCTAAGTATAACACCCATGTCTCCTTTTCTCCATGCAAGAGCATTCTGCCCTCCAGCCTCCCGACTCCGGAGCTGTTTTTGTTTGTTTGTTTGTTTACCTCTGTAAACACACAAATGGAGGGGACTTTTCCCTTGATAGTTTTATTAATCTTAGGGGACTCGGTTGAATATTATCCAAATGGATGTCATTCCCCTTATGCCTCAAAGATAATGGTTTTGCATGTTTCTCAGTGGCTGTCAGACTCTTTATAGACTACTTGAACAATATAATGAAGGACTTCTAACATTTTTCAGTAATGACGATTGGGTCAAGGATCTGTCAAGGAGTTAATCAGAAAAGTTTATTAATTAGCATATTTCCAGTGGCACTATTGCAACTGATCCATAATATGACACATGAAGGGTATGTGAATTTTAAAAATCAATGATCAATCAACAACCTTGTTTTTTTCTGGATCAATTGCATTGAAGTTATACTAAAGGAATCTTAGATTATTAATAATCAGTCCAATAGTCCGAAGTACAAGCTAACCAAAGTATGTCATATGTACTTACGAAAAAGCAACTAGAATCTCACTATGAAATTTTGTAAATTTATTTCAAAGCATAAATCTTTCTGTTCAAATTGAAATAGCTATATTGTTTAATTTTAGTTTTGAATGGCAACAGCAGTTAGTCCACTAAAGGAACTAATTGCTTGGAAATTTTCATATTTAAATACAAAGCCATTTCTAAATGACAGTATTGAATGTCATTTTAAACTCTAAGGAAACAATGATCTTTCAAAGTAAAGCAGTAAAACAAAGGTTTCAAACACTTCAAGGAAAGAGTACAAGTACTTGATTTTGCTTTATTTTTATAAATAAAACTCTATTACAAAGAGTGTGATTATGACCAATGCCTATTTTCAGCAACACATTTCTTACAAACAACCACAGGATTCTAGACACACATGATAATTCAAAATACATTTGAAATGATTGGGCGTTTTTCATGCAATCTACTCCTAAAGATTATGATTATTTTCAGAGCTGCAGAGTTATAAAATAGACTTTTTTTTTTTTTTCATTCAAACTCACTCCACAACCACCATTCTGTATTTTGAAAAAAATCTCAGGTTAAACACAAAAATAGAATGGATGAACATCCACATACTCACTTCTATTGGATTGCTGAAGCTTCCGAATTCTGAGCATTGCAATTGTCCTTTTGGGTGAAAAGTTGTTCATAGAAGGCCATTCCCTTCCCTTAATCAGATTTTAGAGTTTATGACCAAGAACTTTGGAGCCAGCCAGACTGGCTCAGATGTAACTGTAGTGCTAATTAACTATGTGACCTTACATAAATTACCGTACTCCTTTAAGTATCAGGATCCTCAGCCATACAAATGATATAACAGTATAATCCATTATTCAATATATTCAATATAAGCATATTCAATATGCTTATCTTGTTTAATCCTGACAATAATGATATTATACTTAGGATTAAATAAGATAAGCATAGAAAGTAATTACTCAATTAAAAGGTGCTTAGTATTTGTATTAATATTTTATCAAGAGTAAAATAACCATACATTATAAAAATTAGATAGAGGAAAGTAATTTTATGAACCTCTATTCCATGAATCATGGTAAAGTAAAGTAACAAGTACAAGAAACTGCTAACAAGAGATAGTTAGAATGACCCTATAGGGTAAACAAGCCTAATTTGCTCATTAACTTCCTAAGAATACAGGGTGTCTAGGCAGAGGTAAACAGTCTTAGGAGGAAAACTCGGCAAAAGGGAACCTTGATCTACTTCACTGCTTTGTCAAGACTACTTAGAAAGAGTTGTTTACAGTAGCTAGTTTTTAAAATTTGGTGATGTCAGGCTAGATTCAATAAAAACTGCATTACTTAATGTACAGCATGCTTTGTTACAAATTTTGAACTCATTCTGAAATTAGTCTGAAGATACAGAACTTAGCCAATGCTATACAATCTGCAAATTCAAATATTGAACGACTTGGTATTTGGAATATCCTTAAAAGCAATTAATTCTTTATAACTTTTTAAAATAAGAAAATCAAAGTTATTTCAATGTATTTTAGGGTTAGAAAAACTAGACATACATATCCACAGGCAAAAAAAAAAAATTATAGACACAGACCTTATACCTTTCACACAAAATAAAATCAAAATGGATTATAAATCTACATGTAAAAATACAAAATTCTAATCAAACAGGAGAAAGTCTAGGCAACTTTTGATTTGGTGATAACTTTCTGGATACAACAACAAAAGGAAGAACCATGAGACAATAATTGTCAAGTCAGACGATATTAAAAGTAAAAATTTCTGCTCTGTGAAGACGTTGTTAAGAGATTGAAAAGACAAGTCGCACGCTGAGAGAAGAATTCTTGGAAAACATGTATCTGATAAAGGATTAGTATTTGAAATATGCAAATAGCTCAACAATAAGAAAACAAGAAATCCAAGTAGCAATAGGCAAAAGACACCACCCCGAAGAAGATACACAACAGCAACTAATCATAGGAAAAGATGTTAGACTTCATATGTTAGTGGGTAGATGCAAATTAAAAGTACCATGAGAGTCCACTATACACTTACTAGGTTGGCCAAAATCCACAGTACAGACAACACCAAATGCTGATGAGGATGTGAAGCAACAGGAACTCTCATTCATTGCTGGTGGAAATACAAAATGTTATAGCCACTTTTGAAGACAGTTTGGTAGTTTCTCACAAGGCTAATCATAGGCTTACTATAAACCCCAGCAATCATGCTCCTCAGTATTTTTCCAAATAAGTTGAAAACTTGTGTCCACACATAACCTGCACAAGATGTTTAAAAAGCTTTATTCATAATTAACAAAAACTAGAAGCAACCGAGAAAACCTTAAGTAGATAAATGATAAACAGATATTGGTACATGCAGACACTGGAATATTATTCAGCACTAGAAGAAATGACCTGCATAGCCATGAAAAGACAGGGAGGAACCTTAAATGCATATGACGAAGCGAAAGAAAGCAGTCTTCAAAAGCTGGAGACTGTATGAACCAACTCTATGATATTCTGGAAAAAAACACATCTATGGAGACAGTAAAAAGATCAATGGCTGCCAAGGGTTAGGGGAAGGCTGGAGGAAGTGGTAGACTACTGAGGATTTGTAGGGCAGTGGAACGATTCCGTACAACACTATAATGGTGGATCCATTGCAGGATGCATAGAATGTACAGCAAAAATAAAGTGAACTTTAATATAAGCTGTGTGCTTCAGTTAATAATAATGTATCAATATTGCCTCCTCAGTTGTAACACATGTACCACATGAATGCAAGATTTTGATAAAAAAGAAACTTGAAAAATGGAAAGAATGGGAACTCTACTTTCTGTGAAATTTTTCTATAAATCTAAGACTACCATAAAAAATGAAGTCTATTTTTTGAAAAAATAGTATGTCTTTATAGAAGTCAAGGCAATTATGTAATTGTATTCATATATTCAATATGTTATACATGTGATTAACATTGCTTTAATAACTACATACCAATCATTTAAATTTTAAAAAATTAAAGTTATTTATTATGTATTTATTATCTTTATAAAATTTGAACATGCATAAGGATAACAATTGCATAAATTGCATGAAATAATGCAGTCCAATTTTCTTTCATTTCTTCCTATTGGATTTGAAAATTATGTTTAGTAAGTTACAGTTTTAGTTTATAAGGAGAGTTATGAAAATGACTTTGATTTTTAAAATGGTATTTAGTCAACCAGAAATGCCAAGGAATGACATTCTTAGTTGAAATCAGCTTTTTAGAATACTAAAAAAGGATTTAATTCGTTTTAGTTTTGTATGGTTTTTGTAGAGCTTTTTTAGTATTGTATAGTTCATAATTTTTGATTATTTTTACATTGGGTAGGAACCTAACAGGAAAAATGATTATTTTATTTCTAAATTGAAACAGAAATAATATGGAGCTTCTCAACTCAAAAGTGCTTTCAGGTATGTTTAGCAAATCAATTGTAAGTCTGAGAGCTCTTTCATGCTACTTCCTGATAAAAGCAAGCACTAGTCACATGAACTGTGTGCAATGATGTGCACATAGGACTAACTGGGAATTTTGATAAAATATAGTTTCTGATTTGGTGAGTCTGGGGAGAAGTTTAAGGTTCTGGATTTCTAATAATCTCCCAGGTTATTCTGATGCTGTTGTTCTGCAGACCACACATTAAGAAGCAAAGTGTTGCCTCAAACTTGTCACCACATGGAGAGAAAATAGAAGAAACATGTGAACCACACCTGAATATGTTACTTAAATGTTTATTTATCTGTGCAGACGTTTGTATTACTTCTCCCATTAAAAGGAAAGACCCAGATAACAATAATCATCTATCCATCCTTCTAACCATCTATTCATCCGTCCATCCTTCTATTCATAATCCATCCATCCTTCCATCCATCACCTATCCATGTGTCCATCCATTCATCCATCCCTCCCTCCATCCATCCAAGAAACACCTATTGAGTCTTTTCCATGTATAAAAGACTATCAGAAGCCCAGAGTAGAAGTCCATATCATAGTAAACCATAGAGTCCGATAGGGGAAAATATAACAAAACTTTTAAATAAAGACATGAAAAAGAATCAGTTTAGAAAGTGATGATTGCCGTGAAGAAAATATATCAAGAGAAAGCAATGGAGAGTGATAAAGACAGTGTATAAACTGCCTGGGATACTGTCTCCAGGACAGGATTTAAATCTGCATAAACATGGGCAAGTGACTTTGTCAGCCAGAGCCTCACATTCTTCCTCTTAAACCCTCTCCTTTAAAATGCAGGTGTGATTGAATGAGGTAATCCCCGAAAGGACCTAACAATACGCCTCACATGTTGAAAGCACTCAGTAATTGTTAGTTATTATGATTTTCTGAGGAGCTGGCTTTGGAAACCATATCTGGTTGCAGTGATGCAGAGAAAGTCATCCCAAGCAGAGATAAGAATTTATGAAAATGTAAAAACTTCAAATATGCCCAGTGACTAGAGAGCAGGGAACAAATCAAGCAATTCTGTGTTTCAGGAATTTGGAATGAGTGTAGCTGGAAATGGGATTTTAAAGGTAGTTAAGATGTTAGAGATGGATGCTGAAAGAAAAGTATGTTTCATACTAAGGAGTTTGGCTATTAGCTTGACCGATAGGCCAATGGATGTCAAACTGCAGTGTGCAGAGTAATGCAGACACCTCTCCCTCATCCCAGCTTCTCATACAATCATTTTCACTTTAACGAGATGTTGAAGCATATATTTTATTGGACAAGAGGAAACCAGCAGGGTTCTGAAAGCAGTGAAATATGTGAGTGATGAGAGACCAAATGCAATGGTGCTGGTGTAATTATGAGCTATAAGAGCAATTCAGAAATTGATTTTAAATAGAGAACAAACAAAAATTAACTAGTTGTCCTGGGAGAGGGTAGCAGAAAGACATTTTGAGCAGACCAGACCAAATTGTAATAGGAATTTTTAATAAATTACGCATTTACAAGTAAAGTTAATGACGGGGCAATAGTTAAAACTAGTTGAGAGTTCAAACAGAAATTGCCTGGCTGCACAAAGAACTTTGGGAGATTTAATTAATTACCTGGGGTATGTAGTCAGGTGAAGAAAACTGGACAGAGGCACAGAGTGTCAGGGAACTCTGTCTTCATCTCAGAAACACCAGAATTGGCCTTGCAACTTTGAAAAATCGATTTCAACTGATTTTCAGCAAATCAATTTACCAGAAATGTTTTCACCTCCTCTGAAACAGAATATAATACAGATTTCCACTTTGGAAAAACAAATTGTCTTTGGAGAACACATGGATGAAAGAATTCTACCTTGAGATTAGGAATCACTGTGTTCTCTATATGTCAACCTTATGAGACATCAATGGATAAATAAGACACAGTGCACATGGAAACATTTAATAAAGATTCCAGATCAGGCGAAAGAGGCTATTGAATGGGACACCTGAACAGAAGGACTTCCACCATCCCTGCAGCTGAACCCACTGTCTGCTTTACGAAGACAAGAATTTGCCACCATTTGAAGTCCTACAATGAAGAACATGTGTGATCATGTGGAGTGCTCTGATTATAAATATATTTAAATCAGGCTTCGCTCTGTCACTCACGCCTGTAATCTCAGCACTTCGGGAGGCCGAGGTGGGTGGATCACCTGAGGTCAGGAGTTCAAGACCAGCCTGGCCAAATTGACAAAACCCTGTCTCTAATAAAAATACAAAAATTAGCCGGGCATGGCCTGTAATTCCAGCTACTCAGGAGGCTGAGGCAGGAGAATCGCTTGAACCCTGGAGGCAGAGGTTGCAGTGAGCCGAGATCATGCCACTGCATTCCAACCTGGGCAACAAGGGCAAAACTCTTTCTGTCTCTCTCTCTCTCTCTCTCTCTCTCTCTATATATATATATATATATATATATATATTTGATACATATGATATCTATATGATGTATGTGATATGTGAAATATATCATATATGATATGATATATATGATATATGATATGATCAGACTTCTTTGCTCACCAGTATTTCAGTCATGACCTTACATTGATAAAAATAGCATTTCCCATTTCCCATTTTGATAGTGGATACTGGCATTACTGTCTTTGCTTTTTAGGAAGATAATCCTGACACCTAGGGGGTAGTTGGACTGGAAGGGCAAGATCAATTGTATTCTAATAAAAGAAAAAAAGTCCTAATTTGTAGTGTTTGTAGATTTCATGCTGTGAATACTCCAGCTATGGTCAGTGCCTTTCTTTTTTTATATCTTTAACTTTTGTGGGTACATAGTAGGGTATTTACAGAGTACATAGCATGTTTTCATACCGGCATACAATGTGAAATAAGCACATCATGAAGCACGGAGTATCCACCCCCTCAAGCATTCATTCATTGAGTTGTGAATAATCCAGTTACCATCCTTCTACTCTCTATGTCCATGAGTTCAATTGTTTTGATTTTTAGCTCCCACAAATAAGTGAGAACATGTGATGTTCATCTTTCTGTGCTGGGCTTATGTCACTTAACATAATGATCTCCAGTTCCACCCGTGTTGTTGCAGATGACTCAATCTCATTCTTTTTATGGCTGAATAGTACTCCATTGTGCATATGTACCATATTTTCTTTTTTTAGCTTTTTTTTGAGACGAAGTTTTACTCTTATTGCCCAGGCTGGAGGGCAATGGCACAATCTCAGCTCACTGCAACCTCTGCCTCCCGGGTTCAAGTGGTTCTCCTGCCTCAGCCTCCCAAGTAGCTGGGACTACAGGCCTGCACCACCATGCTCGGCTAATTTTGTATTTTTAGTAAACTCGGAGTTTCTCCATGTTTGTCAGGCTGGTCTTGAACTCTTGATCTGAGGTGATCCGCCCGCCTTGGCCTCCCAAAGTGCTGGGATTACAGGCATGAGCCACGGTGCCTGGCCCTCTTTTTAACTTTTATTTTAGGCTCAGGGACACATGTGTAGGTTTGTTACATAGGTAAGCCATGCCACAGGGGATTGATGTACAGATTATTTCATCAGATACTAAGTCTAGGACCCATTAGTTATTTTTTTCTGATCCTTTCCCTCCTCCCACCCTCCACCCTCAAGTAGGCTCCAGAGTGTATTGTTCCTTCTTACGGTCAGTTTCAAGCTAGCACCTGTTTCACCAGCTTACAAAATTATTGAGCATTTAGCTCTGTGCTCTTGCAGGACTATCGAGGCTGGGCCCCATCCCCACTGGGAAACCTGTCAAGGGGGCAGGTAGGAAACCACGGACCAACACGAGACACTAAAGACTGGTGGCTGAAAATTGACAAATGGGATCTAATTAAACTAAAGAGCTTCTGCACAGCAAAAGAAACTACCATCAGAGTGAACAGGCAACCTACAGAATGGGAGAAAATTTTTGCAATCTACTCATCTGACAAAGGGCTAATATCCAGAACCTACAAAGAACTCAAACAAATTTACAAGAAAAAAACAAACAACCCCATCAAAAAGTGGGCAAAGGATATGAACAGACATTTCTCAAAAGAAAACATTCATACAGCCAATAGACACATGAAAAAATACTCATCATCACTGGCCATCAGAGAAATGCAAATCAAAACCACAATGAGATACCATCTCACACCAGTTAGAATGGCGATCATTCAAAAGTCAGAAAACAACAGGTGCTGGAGAGGATGTGGAGAAATAGGAACACTTTTACACTGTTGGTGGGATTGTAAACTAGTTCAACCATTATGGAAAACAGTATGGCGATTCCTCAAGGATCTAGAACTAGATGTACCATATGACCCAGCCATCCCATTACTGGGTATATACCCAAAGGATTATAAATCATGCTGCTATAAAGACACATGCACACGTATGTTTATTACAGCACTATTCACAATAGCAAAGACTTGGAATCAACCCAAATGTCCATCAGTGACAGACTGGATTAAGAAAATGTGGCACATATACACCATGGAATACTATGCAGCCATAAAAAACGATGAGTTTGAGTCCTTTGTAGGGACATGGATGCAGCTGGAAACCATCATTCTTAGCAAACTATCACAAGAACAGAAAACCAAACACCACATGTTCTCACTCATAGGTGGGAACTGAACAATGAGATCACTTGGACTCGGGAAGGGGAACATCACACACCGGGGCCTATCATGGGGAGGGGGGAGGGGGGAGGGATTGCATTGGGAGTTATACCTGATGTAAATGATGAGTAGATGGGTGCTGACGAGTTGATGGGTGCAGCACACCAACATGGCACAAGTATACATATGTAACAAACCTGTACGTTATGCACATGTACCCTAGAACTTAAAGTATAATAAAAAATTAAAAATTAAAATAAAAAAAGACTGGTGGCTGGAGGAAGAGCTAATGCAGTGGTGTTCAAATGCAGCAAAGCATAAGATTTGATAGACATTTTTGAGATTGAGGAAATCTGGCAACTGATTGAATTTTTTTAACAAAGATAAATCATGGAAAAGTACCAGTTTTATCACTTGAAAGGTTAACTGGATGATGGTGCCTGTGATTGTGATTCAACAGAAAAGAGCAGACATTTGTGAAAAGAAGAATTCAGTTACATTTCAGCACCCTAAATTCCTTAAACACGGCTGCGGGGCTTGGCTTGGGAGACACCAGGTTACAGATGCTTTCCTATATAACCCAGGTATAGATATGTTAACTAGTCTACAGAATCATCCACCCGGGAATTTTATAAGCATTTAACAGAACACATTCAATGAAGTATGTCTTTCTTCCTATGGGTAAATTGACCCTATTCTTTATATTCTGGTTTACAATTAATAGTATAATTTTCCACTAACCTCCCAAAGTAGGTCTCAAAGGTGTTTTTGGGTCTTTCATCTCCCAGTTCTCGAATATTATTACTTCCTTTTATTCTGTAAGTAAAATCGTCATGGATTTACTCTCAAGTGTGATTTTAAAAATCACTCATTTCTGCCGTAACAAGTAGCTGTGACCTGAGTACCTTCCCTAATAATTCATTTTTTATATTTCTGCCACCGTTAACTTCTTTTAAATGTCATGATATCCATCTTTCATAAGTTGTATTATTGGGAGCATGACAAGAATGTGGCCAGAAGGATAAAGCAGCTGGAAATTGAGGCACTGAGGAAGGGTTAAGAAATACAAGTTTTGGGCATGGAGAAGAGAAACCAGGAGAGGGGAACATGCGGTAGTTGTTTGTCATCAAGCAGGAAGAAAGTGTTGTCGGGAAGAGTCCTCAGTCTGTGTGTCCCAAAAAGTAAACTCAGAAATCACTAGGGAGGCAATAGCAAAAATGAGTTTGGTTTTGTGCCAGGTGGACCCGCCATTGAAGCAGCTCAGATGTGGATGGAGATGCCTTGGTGCTGGAGGCAGGTAGATCACTGGCCATCACCCTGAGAGTAATTTTAAAAGGAATTCTAGCTGTTAGGAAGCACTGGGCTGGGGGATCTTTCAAAGACCTGCTAAATGGAGGGTTCTATCATTCTCTGAAGTGAATGTTCTCTACAAACCTATCATTCTTCCCTAATGTTCAGTTTTTCCCAATGACTGAGTTTTGCAAGCCAGTAACACTAAAGAAGAAACATTTATATTCTCTTTGGCAATAGAGTTATGTCGAATAAAAGGCCTCAGTGCTAACAGAGAGAATATATGCTTCCTACTTTGGTACACACAGAGAACTCATTAGTTCTAAATTTAGAAGTAAGCTTTAGTGTTGGAGGGACTCCAAGTTTGACTAATACATTTGTCGATGTCCTTGTTAGAAAAAAAAAAAAAATACCATGATGGAGAATTCTATTTTTCTAGGTTGGTATGTGTGGATGGACAGGGAAAAACACATGTTCTTTTCCATGCGCTAATTCCATCTGTTCACAGTTATTGAGTAGGTGTGCCAATCGAATGATGCTCAGTACACAGTAGGTATGCAATGGGTGCTTTTAGTCTGATAGTATTTATAGTTCCTACTTGGCAGAGGTAAATCACTTAGCTAATTCTCAGAGCGTCTGGACTTAAACCAACCGCTCTATTTTTCTCCAGGGCAAGCTGCCTGATAATGAGACACTGGTCAACCACAAGGTGTCATTTTGTTTGGACAAAGTCTATTGAGCACCTACTAGGTGTAAGTAAACAAAGATAAACATAAAGAAATTAAAAAATAAGTCAGCAAAGGTAACCAAGATGCTGCATTTAAGAATCTGCTCTCAAGGATCTTGGTCTTGGCAGAAAGACACATTTGAATAAGTAACTTAGTATCATTATCAGTGCTCAAAAAGCCTGTTATTTAGCATAATTCTTTTCTAGGAATCTTAAAAAACCACTGCATAGATAGTTCAAAATTCTCTAAACTACCTTGCTTAGAAGCATTCAATAACTTTAAATAAAGTATTTCAGTGTAGATAGAGTAGTGCTTTACCACAAATTTTCTCTCCATGAATATCAAAATAAATAATTAAAAATAATTTGTCTGAAGCTTCATGTATTTTAAAATTAATAATAAAAATATTAAATGTCAAAGTATATGGATTTAATATATTTAAAATATTAATTTTTAATTCTATCCCCTCAAAATCACGACAGTGTTTCCTATAGGGAATTCTAAACCATAGCGATGTTCCCGTCATAATTCATTAGGCTAGCTCTCCCTCCACTGTTAACAGCAGCAGGAGTGCACCAGCAGGGAGAAATGGCAACGTGGAATGGTCAACTACACATGTATGTATGCTGCGGTGCCCACTCCTGCACCCTCCGATGAGGAGAAGCTGGGTGAAAGAGTGGGGCAGATGACGTTTAGTTACAAGCTAAATAACCACTGGCATCACCCCAGGGTGCCACCATCACATGTTTTCCTCTTCTTCCTCTCTCTGACTCTCTTATTAACTTGACTGTAAAGTGGATAGACATCCCATTAGAACTCTGATTTGCAAACTAATATTGACAAACTTTTTTCACACTGTACTCACTCAGAGGCATGGGCAGTTGTGTTTTAGACGCTGTTAATTTGTTAGAGAGTTGGCAATGGTGGTTACTCCGGATCACTACCCTGAAACAGGAAAAGACAGACACAAAAAAATCTAGAGATGAGTAAAAAGAATAAATATTCGTGTATACTATTTTTTTTTCCTAAAAAAAAAAAAAACACACTTAACGATTTGATAGGCCTATATGGAACTGGCCTTCTAGTACGTGGCTAATCATCATTTGATAATACTTAGAAACTAAAAATACTAATGAATCATTGAATGTTTCTCCTTCTATTCAAATCTATAAGTTCCTTTAATAGATAAAGGATTTTTCCCCAGGGAGGTTTTTGACTTCTTTCTTTAGTCAATTCTTTAAAAATATTACAGTTTTTACCATGAATGCAAATATCTTATGTATTATTTTATTTTCTAATTTTGTATTGTTAGTGAAGATAAATATTATTAGTTTTTGTAAACTGGTCATTGTAAAGTGACCTTGATAAACTATTGTGTTTATTCTAATATTAATAATTGATTTTTTGGCTTTTCTTTGTGGATGATCATATCATCCACAAAGAATAACTATTGTAATTCTTTCTTTCCAGCATAGCAGAAGTGATTGTGAACATTTTTGTCTAGTTTCTAGTCATAAAGAAATATGTCAGAAGTTTTGCATAATGTCTAATATGACAGTTTTATGATATGTAACAAAATTAAGGGATTTCCTAAATCTAATCATGAGAAAATACCTGTCAAAACCAAATTGAGGGATGCCCTACCAAAGAATTGGCCTCTGAGTTCTAAGAACTGTGAGGGTCTGAGATTTTACTCTGCTTAAAAGCTAAAATTTTAGCTTGCTACAATGTGATGGATGCCAGCAAAAGACGTTAAGACTCCTAGGTCAGAGACAAAGACTTCATTACACACAGCAGTCACAGGAGTAAGAGAACCAGCTTTTGCGTTGGTTTCCTAAGATCATTTCCCATAAAGCAGCACAAACAAGACCAGTAACACCTGGACATACAGCAGGTTGTGTTACCATAGAGGAACCCTGAGCTCAGGGAACCTGAATCTTTTATTAGGTTGATGCAAAAGGAATTGCAGTACAATGGGCAGTAAGTATGTCCCAAGGGAGAAACTCTATTTATCTTCCAAAACTATTTGCTAAACAATCATCTTTAAAATGATAATCTGGAACAAAAGTAGTCAGTGTCTTTCCTTGCAAGATATGCAGTAACCAAAGAAACCATGGAGAACTGTCATCCTGCAGTCAACTTCAGATCATCAAAATCAAGAAAATCAAGGGAAGTATGAGGAACTCGTCCAGACCAAAGAAGCCTAAAGAGAAATGATTAACTCAAATCAACCTGTGATCCTGAGCTGGCTCCTTTTACTATGATAAACATTGAAACAATTGGGGAAATTGGGCCTGAGGGTTAGGTACAGTAATGTGTCAATGCTGACTTCCTGACTTTGAGGATTATGAGTAGTGAGGTTATCTAGGAGGATGCCCTTGCTTGTAGGGAAAAGATACTAAAGTATTTAGTGGTGATGGGCTCCCAGCTGATAACTTTTTCTCAGATGGTTCAGGGTAGAAAAAGGACTTTTTTTTTTTTCTATCCTTTTAGTTTTTCTCTAATTTTAGGATTGTTTCAAAGTAATGTGGGATTCTGAGGCTTTTGGGAAAAGTAATGTTTTGATTAGCATATCAATGTATGTATACTTTTATTAGTTTATGCAAGCTTCAATGTCTTCCTAAACAATTTTTATCTACATAGATTAAAATGTTTATCTATGTAATTGCTGTGTTAAATATATTGTTGTATTATTTTATTTTCATTGTTTCCAATTTTGTTTTTGATGTTATTTCTCTTTTTCCACTATTTGCTTCATTTATTGATATATCCTCTTTTTCTGAAAAGATGAGTTTTTGAGTCCTGATAAAATACATTTAGAGGTATCAGCTTAACTTTACTTCTACTTTCACTTATATTTGGACACATAGTGTTTAATTATTAGTCCATATTAAATATGCTATAATTTTTCTTTTGACTTCCTTTGAATCCAATGGTAATTTAATAACATTGCTTTTTTGAGCTATTTAAAAATGTTTAAGCTACCTTTTATTTAAAACTGAGTCATGTTACTGACTTATTGGTGTTTTTTGGAAAGTTGCTTTGTGGTTATTACATGACTAATTTTTATAAATGTATAGAAAGTTTTTTTATTTGTGACCTCTAGAATTTTACATATATGCCTATTTATACAGTCACAATAGTTCAAGTTTATAAATTATGTTATGTATATATTCTACATTTTTGCTTATTTTTGTCTTCTTAATCTATAAGCTTTTAAGGGAAGAGTATCATAAATTACATTTGTTATTTTTCTGCCTTTTTCTATGAGTCTCTCAGGTCTTGTAAATATTGGTACACGTATTGATGTTTAAAGTGATTATGTCTTTAGATCTATTTTTTTTTTTTTACCAATATGTAATATTTTTTGTTCTTTAGCTTTCAGTGTTACTTGTTTGCTTCCATTATGTCAAATATTGGTGGATTTTAAAAATCAAACCTGATTTTTCGTTGTTATATTGAGACATGTGTTTCTCACCTACTTTCTATTTTGCATTGGATGTTCTTTCTTATTCTGTCTTCTTTTCAACTTTGTATTGGATACATCTTTTTCCTTTAGTTTAAAAGTCATAGGACCTATTTTTATTCTTGTTTACCTTTAACATAAAAATTATATTGAGGCTTACATATCCTTAGAATTTTGGAGATATATTGTCATGTATATTTTTCCTTCATTACAAATACACTAGTGTGTTCTCATGTCAAATTTATTTCATCCACACACACATAATCCCATACCACGTGGCTATACCTAGGTTTCTTTTTCTAGCTCCTTCAGAATTGCTAGGGCGCTTCACATAGGTAGGTAGGTAAGCAGATAGATAGATAGATAGATAGATAGATAGATAGATAGATAGATAATAGATAGATGATAGAGATTTGCCATTTGTTTAAGGGAATTGGCTATGAAGTCTATAGCTTGGTAGGCTGGAAATTTAGGCAAGAGTTGATGTTGCCTTCTTGAGTCCTAAATTCTGCAGGGCAGGCCAGGCAGGCTGGCAACTCAGACAGGCTTTCTATGATGCAATCTTGAGACAGAATTCCTCCTTTAGGAAATCTCAATTACCACTCTTAAGTCCTTAAACTGACTTCACAAGTCACAACCACATTATGAAGGCTAATTTGCTTTACTTTGCCTACTGATTGTAAATGCTAATCACATTTGAAAAACAAAAACAAAAACCTTCACAGCAATATCTAGGCTAGTGTTTATCCAAACAACTGGGCACCAAAGCCCAGTCAAGCTGACATAAATTTAACCATTGCAGGTGTTGTGAATATATATTTTTTTAATCTACCTCTTCTTTAGAAAAAAGATAGATTTTAATAAATTTAATTAATCGTATTTTCTGTATTTTTTGGCTAAATTCTTATGAATTTATTTTTCCTTTTATTTGAAAAAGTCTTCGAAAATGTTTCTCAAATTGATTTTAAAAAGTGATATTTCAAAGGTATGGCTGAGAACGTAAGTGCTCTGGCTTTATTTTACATAACAATTTGGTTAGCTAAAACATTACAGATTCAAAATTTTACATTTTCCAAGTTAATTTTAAAATACGACTTAATTGTTTTCTTGCATCTAGTGATATCAATATGACTTTTCCCTTTGCAGGCAGTCTGCTCTGTATCTTCGAGTGCATTTAAATGATCCTTGCAGCACATATTCCTCACTTTATTAGAAAGTTCACATGTGCAGTTTTTTTTCAATTCTCTGTACTACATTTAATCAAATGACTTTCTTTTTTCTTTCAAACAGTGGTTTTCAGAGTTGGTCTCTAGAATCTTCAGTTTTGTTGTAATCACAGTTTCCTTCCCCACACCAGATCCACTGGGTGAGAATCTCTGGATCTGGCAGTCCCAACTGCCTCTAGGTGATGTGGACACCTTGTTTCAAGTTTGAACACCACTGCTGTAAAACATAAAACCTTTCATCATGCTTCCTTTAAATATGCCCTCTTCTCTTTTAGTTTCTCTTGTTTTATAGGACTCCTGTTATCCAGATGTGGATGTTTCTGCATGTCAGTGTTTACCCTTTTCTGCTGTTTTATCCGAGGATTCCTCAGTTGAATCTTTCTACTCCATCATTCTTCAGCTATGTTCGTCTTACTTGTTTTTCTTCAGTGTTTGTTTATTTCATTTCAACTACTACACATTATACTTAATAGTTCTATTTGATGGATTATTATTTCTTGTTTCTTTTTCAGATTAAAAAATCCTCCTTTATCCTTTTAAAGATTTTGTTTTAATTTTAAAATTCTTGTCAATTACAACAATTCAGGTTTACATGTTATATGTTGCTTCATTTGTTGTCATTTGGTCTTGGTTGTAATCCCAGCACTATGGTCATTTGACCTGTGAACTCATTTTATCTTAGATGGCACCTCCCAGGTCTGGTAATGAGCCTTAGGGGAAGGCCAAAGGACAGGCCCAGATTTACGTGCTTCTGGTGAGACTAATTACAATGGAGAGGACGTGGCCCACGCAGTTGGCCAACAAACACAGACCTCTGTTGATAACTTATTTTCATTACTGTGTTCCAGTCTAGCCAGTGTTTTATTTTTAAATTGTAATGGAATGCAGGAGTGGCAGGCAAGTTTTGATTTTTAGTTTGCGTTCCACCAGGTTTTGTGTTTGTGTTTAGCAAATGCAAAACCTAACAGCCCTCATCTCTTACCTGTGCCACATAAAACAGCTGCCAAGCGATGCCCAGCTGAGACTCTGTCTGCACTATCACGATGTCACATGCTGATCATCCTGCACACTTGTGTGTATATTCAGGTTTGTCTTCCCAGTGTAGAATAGATAATCCATGAGAGCAAAGAAGAACTTGTCTGATTTCTTTAACATTCTGAACCTAGTGACAGGTGCAGCAAAGAGTACATAGATAGTTTTAGAGGCTTTGAAATTGTTTTTATTAAATGAATACGTGACAGAACTTTTGCAAAACTATCTTCACACTATTATCTCAATACATTTAATGATGACTAGATTTTATCCTTTGTCTTATCTATTTTATGTTAGAGGATGGTAAAAAATCCAATATTTTGGTTATCTATTAAGGCAAATGAAGATCCCATGAGTGATGAGATATTATGACTGTCTTATCTCTAAGTGTTCAGCAAAATATCTGATATACAGAAGACTGTTAAAATATGCAATTTATTACACATTATTAAATATTACTTCTTCAATTTAATATAGAATTATTGACCAATAATCATTACAAATTGTGTTTGTGCAGAGGAACGTCCACGGGCTTATAGGAACATCCATAATCTCTGTGAAATTTGTTCTTTTTTTAAAATAACTTTCTTGTTTAATATTGTTTATTATATTATCAAGTCCTTCACTTGAGGTTACTTTGGGAAATGAATGGTGCAACCCTGTTCAGTGCGTGTCACACTCAAAATAGAAATATGTCTATGGTACTCTTTATTCTGCCTTGTAAAATGTAAGGCCAGAAACTGCTATGTATATTACTGGCTTTGGGTACAGTTTTAATTGGTTCATGAAGCCCATGGTTGAAAATATTTATTGCTTATTCAAAAGTTTTATGTCTTTCTAGACAGTGACTGAGAAGGCAGATAGGCACAACACACTGGAAATAGGTCCTAATTATCATGATTATTACAACACAAGGAAGTCCAGTAGCTTTGCTGGAGAAGACAGCTCTTGTATCTTCCTTTAGGAATTCAGTGGCATGTTTAACATTTACAACTTGTGAGCCACTTTTTTCTTAACGTATAGAAAATTCTTTATTGATGCACTTTGGACATAGAAAAGCCTGTTCATATATCTTCAATATGTCGGTGATTTATTGAAAGGAATAAAATACTTATTAATCATTTGAGTTCAGGATATGAAATAATTTTTCAACATGTCCAGATGAGCCTGTCCAGTTAAATTCTATCATCAATTGCAGGCAATGGTAGAGACTTGGCCTTGAGTGTCAATCTGTCTTCAGACACAGTTTTAATTTCAGCTTCCACCAGTGTATCAGTGGCTTGACAATGAATTATGAGTTTCCCACTCTTAGCTGGACAAGTCACTCACAACATTTTTTTGTAACATGACCCAATTCTGGAGGAATGATTTTAGATAAATGTGATTTTTTTTAATGAAAATAAAAATATATTTTATTGCATGTAGAATGAGCCACATGACATATAAAACAGGAATTGTATACATTGTGAATTTATTTCTTCGACAATCCTGCAATGAATTCTAAAATTCAGTTTTCATCAGTGAAGAAGAAAACTTGTGTAATGAAGAAGTATCTTTCTACTAATGATTCCATAGACCAAGGCAACCCTCATAGTCGCTTTACTCCCAAAGTGACAGTTTACTTGGTCACGATGCTCTTAAATACACAATATGATCACTTTAGAACACTGAAAAGAGAATCAACTAAATGTGTTGCCCAGGTTGGGTGCAGTGGCTCATGCCTGTAATCCCAGCACTCTGGGAGACTGAGGCAGGTGGATCACCTGAGGTTGGGAGTTCGAGACCAGCCTGATCAACATGGTGAAACCCTGTCTCTACTAAAATTACAAATATTAGCCAGGTGTGCTGGCAGGTGCCAGTAATCCCAGCTACTCAGGAGGCCGACACACAAGAGTCACTTGAACCCAGGAGGCAGAGGTTGCAGTGAGCCAAGATCATGCCGCTACACTCCAACCTGGGCAACAGAGTGAGACTTTGTCTCAAAAACAAACAAACAAAAAATATGTTGTCCAACACTGAGAAGGATACAGAAAAATAAAACAGCAAAATTATTTTTAAGGAAGGAAATTTCAGGTAACTATGTTTTAATGACTATCCACTCTAATATAAATCAGTAGTTAAAAGTATTTAAAAATGAAACAATTGATGCTGAATAGTGTGAGGAAAGTTGAGGCTATGTCAATGAATACCAGCGTGACCATGAGGCGACAGAAACGGAGACTCTAAATGTGTTTGTGCATTATGCCTAGGTTTATGCAAGTCTCACAGAGGTATTCAGTGTCATCTAGGGGTGAAATTAGATTATGAATGTGCAGAATTCAAGATATTGTCTTGTGCATTGTAAGTACCCCAAATAGGGGAGCTCTTATTGTAGTTACTGTTGTAATAAATTATTTTAGATACTGTTTAATACCTAGCAGTTCAAGTAACTCCATATGAAAATGCCTTTGCTGAATATCATCGCTTTATGAAAAGATACTGATTCTAAACCAGTGGGTCTCAACTGAGTCTGATTTTGCCCCTACAGGGTACATTTGGCAATGCCTGGAGACTTTTTGACTTTCATGATGGTTGAGGGCTTGTTGCAGGCATCCGGTTGGGGGAGGCCCGGGATGCTGTTAAACATCCTCCAAGGCGTAAGATAGCCCCCTCTCAACAAAGAATGATCCTGCCCATGGTGTCAATGGTGCTGAGGTTGAGAAATCCTGTTCTAAACCATTTATGTGATTTTCTTGCTTTGTTTAGTTGTTGTGATAATTGAGAAACAGCAATAATAAAAACTGGAATCTGCCATTTCAGTTCTTCACCTATCCCCTCATCACTGCTGTAGCTAAACAGAAGCTGTGAGCAAGAAGACGGAAGAAAAGAATTCTTATAGAGACAAGGCGTAAGAGGAAAGAAGAGAAGGCAATGAGTAAACAAGATGACTGGCAGAAAAAAATTGATTAATGTCTCTCATTCCAATTTACTATTGTGAAAGAAAGGGTTGAACCTGCTCTTAAAAATTTAAGAAGCTGGCCGGGCGTGGTGGCTCATGCCTGTAATCCCAGCAGTTTGGGAGGCTGAGGCAGGCAGATCACTCAAGGTCAGGGGTTCAAGACCAGCCTAGCCAACATAGTGAAATTCCATCTCTATAAAAATTAGCCAGCATGATGGCAGGTGCCTGTAATCCCAGCTACTAGGGAGGCTGAGGTGGGAGAATCACTTGAACCCGGGAGGTGGAGGTTGCAGTGAGCCAAGAGTGCACCATTGCACTCTAGCCTGGGTGACAGAGCGAGACTCCATCAATAAATAAATAGATAAATAAATAAAAAGCAAAAACCCAGAAATACTAATAGGGCTCCACACAAATAGGATGTCACAACCTAGTCTAAAGGAAGGGCATCTAAAGGAACAAGTAGTCTAAAGGGAGTCTAAAGGAACATGGAACCCATGGGAATGTACATGGAATACATAAATGTAGATACCAATGGGACCAAAAAGGTGATTCTTTTTAAACTACTCCTGCCCAAGTATACTATAATCCATTCCACATCGAAGGGAGAATGAAAACTACTTTCCAAGCTCCTCTGTAATGTCTTAGTTTTATAATTGCCCTACTAGAGATTGGAAATTTGCTCACTGACTGTTCAATCATTCTCAATTTTCCTGTTTGAGGGAACAAGCCCCTCCAAGTATTGTCAGAGGTAGTCCCTGTCATGTGAGTAACAATTGGCACATGGGTTTTTGCCCAGAGCATGAGTAGGACAGATTGGAAGACTGTCTCTATATGTAATGTTGCATTTGCAAGGTCTGTTCCAGGTCGCTTGTGCAGACAGCTGTCTTAGCTGGGATTTTCCACACTGATTTATAAAGTTGAATACTATTAGCTGCAAGTTAGAACATATTTTTAACAAAGGCCACTTACGTAGTAGGAAATGGCAGATATATAAGAACCAAGAGCAGAACAGAGGCATACAGGTGAGAAACAATCTTAAACCATGTGTGATTGTCATGCCCATGGCCACCCTCGGCTGGGGGCAGGTCGTGTTCATCATCCTACAGAGAAGGAAGTGAGGGCCAGGATGTTCTGGAAAGTCACCTGCAGGCACACAGCTAATAAGAGGCAGATTTCCCTTTGAGGTTTGTGCAGCCATGGCCAGGCTTTGTGTGGCTGGGCCACGCTGCCTTCTCCAAGAAGCACGGACCGAGTTTAGTCCTCTGAGATGGAGAGAGAGAGAGGGTGGCTGAGTACATGGAGGTTGGAGGCTGGAGGAGAAGGGAAGCAAAATCTCCCATCTGAAGTAATTCCAAATGTGGAGAGCAGCGCGTGGCCATCAGAGCACAGGCCTGCAGAAGACCGGGACACAGGGCGGAAGGTGGCCCCAGCGGAGGCGTTTGTGCTGCAGCAGTGGGGCCAGGCAGCAGCTTAGGAGGCCCCTCAGAGAGCGACAGAGACAGTGGGAGACAGCAGCTCATATCTAGGATGAGGGGGCCCAGTTCTGTGGTTTGTGCCTGGGGTACCACTTCCCTGTGCCTCCTCAGAACAACAAGAACAATGTCCGCCAGGGCTATGGCTCATGTCAGTGGAGCCTTAGGTTCAGAGGGTCCAGAGTGTAGACACTAGGGCTGGATTTTACACTGTGTTAAGTTACGGTGTGGGGTAGATGGGAGAGGAGCCCACGTGGGGGCTTTAAGGATCCTTCAGCACAGTCCAGGAAGTTACACTCAGAGGAGCATG
The DNA here is from genome assembly GCF_047675955.1 of Chlorocebus sabaeus. NCBI lineage: Eukaryota > Metazoa > Chordata > Mammalia > Primates > Cercopithecidae > Chlorocebus > Chlorocebus sabaeus. The sequence continues at coordinate 4,643,651 of NC_132912.1, forward strand.
GAACTAGGGGCCCCACTCAAGACCAGAGACAGGGATGGGGCAGGACACACTCACAGGGCCCAGACAGGACGAATGCCCAGGGTAGGGAGGCACCAAGCCTGTGAGGCCGGGAGAGAGACAGGGAGAGACAGAGACAGAGAGGGAGACAGGGAGAGGAAAAGAGGGTGTCTGAGAGAGGGACACAGAGAGGGAGAGACAGAGAGAGAGAGAATGAGAGATACAAAGAGACACGGAGATAGACACGCAGAGAGAGACAGAGAGTGAGAGACACACAGACAGAGTGAGAGAGACACACAGAGAGAGACAGAGAGTGAGAGACACATAGACAGAGGGAGAGACATAGAAAAAGAGACAGACAAACAGGGAGACAGACAGAGAAAGAGAGAGAGACACACACAGAGAGGGAGGCAGGGAGAGGGAGAACCTGTGGGTAAGTCACTTTATTGGGGGTCAGGTGAAGTGCAACACCGAAAAGGCCTGAGAGGTTTTATCATGCTTTTGAGTGTCACTAGGTCCCAGTGTGGGAGGGCAAGAAGGGGAGATAATACCAGGAAGCACCCCACCATGCTGGGCAGGTGCCTGGTCACCTGGGCAGGGTGCTCATGGCCTTATTGTGGAAACGTGGAAGTATTCGGAAAACACAGTTTTACAATTTACCATACATATGGACATCCACACACATCCTTTCCAATCTTGTCTCTTTCAAAAAAATTATTTGTGCTGGACTCAACAACCACGCCGTGGCTGTCCCAGCAGTGGCTCTGGTGGGAGCAGCACCTAGCCTCTGTTGCATGCTCTCAGGGTTCATACGATGCTTAGGGAAATGGCCGTGATAAAAGGAACGGTCAGGGAGAGAGAAACAGAAGAGTGTGGCAAGACGCCCTCCAATTTTCCTCTTTTTTGTAGAGGCCAAAGGTCTATAATGCATTATTAAAACTTTAATTAAATATGCTTAAATTCTAGTTCAAAATGTAGTTTCACTATCCATTGGACGCTTTAAATTCTCCAATAAGATGATAAATCTCAGTTGCCATAGAAATGTTACTCCCCGAAATGTTATTAAAAGTAGGTTTTTGTTATCTGGCAAAACTCATTATAGGGAGATTCCTTGTGAGACGAAATAAGAAAGAAGGAAACTGGCATTTGCTGAGGGACTAGGAATGCCCACTGCTGTTCCTTGTTTTGCAGGCATGGTCTCTTTTACTTCATTTCACCAAAATTGCAAGTGAGTTTTACCCCTCATTTTATAGTTGAAGCAACTGAAACACAGAGACAAAATATTCTGTACAAGATCACAGAGCTGAGAATGTGGGAAGCACCTAGGTCTGTGGCTTCCAAGCCTTTGAACTCAACATCACGTTCTCTCTCCAATAATCCAGAAGGGAATGCGTGATTTAGCTTCCAAAACAGAGCTTCCAAAACTTAAACATACTATTTACTGAGAGTTGATAGGATTCTACAGAACAATAAAATCTCTGAAAAAAAGCATTAAAATGAATTGTAAAAACTACTAAATTTGCTCAGGGCTGTAACTTGGTTTTTTAATTACTGGGAAGTATGACATCATGGATCGACAATGTCTGCGTGCAGGCGATTTGGCTTCAATCTAAGGGAGTTGCAAGAGAAAGGAATACTGGAAATTCAATTTCTGCTTCTTCGGTGGAGAGGTTTGGTTGTTTCTCTGCCTTGAGTCCCACACTGTGACATCATTCTAATAGAAACAAAAGAACGGCTGGCCAAATTTAGGACATGCATGAACTTTGGAATTTCATACATTTGAAACACATTCAAATCTTTAGAAGTCCATTTGTGAACTATAAAATAAAAGAACATTACTTCCTTTTTCCAAGAAAAGTGCCTCCCCGTGTCTTCTTGGACGTGATATTTCTTCTACAAAATCAGGCTTCAATGAGCTAAGTGTGAGTAAATTAGAAACATATGTACTAAATTGTCTCTGTTATAAACTCTTTTATTAAGGAAACACTCAAATGCTCTAACAATGAATACAACAATCTGAAGATTTGGGTACACATTAAACCTGCTTAAAACTCATAATTCAACACCTTTATGGGAGTATAACTTACTAGTGTGTACCAATTCTAACGTTTAGTACTCATGTCATTAGTTCTTCTTAAAACCAAGTCTAAATGCAATTTAAGATAAAATACTCCTTTGTAGCAGTTCCTCCAAGCAGAAAAGTCACCTCAGAATGAGAAAATAAATAAGTAAATACAAACCAACACAAAAAGCAAAGCTCAAAGAAGGGAAAAAAAATCCTACTTTTGATCTGGGCATGTCCATTCAAGCTTTTCTGAAAGGAGAGACAGGTGGGATCGCTTTTCTATTAGAAATGGCTACCAGAAATTTTCATATTTGTCTTAGAGAAACTGAAATTGATTTATGTTTGATAAATAGCACACAACACAATGCAAATACAGAAAAAAATCTACAACACATTGTATCTAAATATCAACATTTTATCAACCCCTCAACACATCTCCCAAGGAATCTTCACTCTGATTTATTTTCATATTATTGGGAACTGATTACAATTGTTTTCGTGTGCATTTGAAAATGCTTGTGATCCCAGAAGATTTACATTAGAATCTTTACTTTGAGAAGATTTGGAATGACGATAGCTGTCATTCTCTCTATCTTACTTTTAAGTGTACTTTTATGCGTGATCTATAGATCTTAAAAAAATTCAAGAAGTTTTAAAATCCATAATTTATGTCTCAATTCTTACTCCATATATTCTTATATCAGCAGCCCCAGTATATCATAACATCTTTGACAAACCCTGGGTTCTGTTCACCTTATAAGGCATCTTCTCCAGTGGAATGCAGCCAGTCCTGTGTATTTCATCAACCTTCAAAGATCAACTCTGTTTCAGTGCAGGATGACTGTGTTTTGGCAAGAAGCAATGAAGTCTTGAGTGTGTGGAGGATTTAAAAATCAATCTAATATTCCATAACAGCACCAATGGCCCTTTTAGTTTTAATGTCCCCAAATAATAAAGGATGGTTGTTAAACCGGATATAATGGGCTGAGCAGATTGTTTTTTCTAATTGGTGTTTTTTTGCATCTGAACTTCAACCCTGGCATTTTCCTTCTGGATTTGAACACAGCATTTCCTCAAGTAGGAGCCAGAGGAACTTGAGAACCCCGGCCTTTGTGCACGGCTGTGCAACCTGGGCTTTGTCGAGACAGGAGCGCATTACCATGACATTTAAGGAGGAAAACAAGCTACTCTGAATTGTGTCAATCTCACTTGTGATCTATTTTTGAACAACGTGCTAGAAAGACATTCCCGTTCACACAGAACTAGTGATTTACCCTCTGGTGGATTCTACCCTTCCACCTGCTTGGCGATAAATAAAGCCAGAGTGGAGAGAGAGTGTAAATAAAATTAACTGTACCCAGTTGGCTCCCCAGTGCTTTCATTTATGCAAGCTTGTTTGATGAGGTACTTTTCAAGTCTTCTTAATTGCAATATAAAATAAGGCCTCTGGTAATCAAAAGCTCTAAAAAAAATCTTGGAGTGGGGAGGTTGTCCACCTTGGTTGTCCTCAAATTTTCCTTCTTGTTTTTATACTTCCCAACCTCATTACCATTTCAGTAACTCCTGGGGGTATATGGCACCATGCAAACCTGGCGCTGCCATGGCCAGACAGAGAATCCAGGAGCTCTGAGCCTCCCACCAATACCTACTGTGGTGTGGAAACTCTCCTGTGTTTTTTACTGAGCCAAGACAATGTTAGACAGCCTTCAAAGAAGTGCTTTAAAAATTAAGAGAGAGAAAGAAAGATATATATAGAAAGAGAAAGAAACAGAGACATACAAGCAGATACACACATACACACACAGAGGGAAAGAGAGAAAGCTGGACGGGAGAGAATAGACAGGAAGAAATATATAGAGAGATAGAAATGGAGAGAGACAGATACAGAGAGAGACAGCAAGAAGGAATAGAAAGGGAGAAATGGAGAGAAATATAGAGAAGAATGGAGAGACAGAAAAATAGAGAGCAACAGAGAAGGAGAGAAAAGCAAAATACAGCAGCAATGCAGTAACACAGTACAAATTCCTAAAACAGTGTGTAGCCTTCCGTTTATTTGGTCATCACTATGTACTGGTTTTTGGACGTCTGTCTGTTACTTCCCTTTGTCCTGAGTGGCTGCTGTGGACATAGTCTCTATTTGGTTCTTGGGCTGGTGGTACTCTCTCTCGGGGAAATTTAGTGGCTCTACCCCTGGACTCTATGTATGTTTAGGGACTTTGGGCCTGGAAGTTGGAGACCTTCCTTCGTTTCACAGAATCTGCACCACATCAGGTGTCTCCTGTCACTAGAAGCAGAAAACAGCTCTTCCTTTTTCTGTGTCTGTGGGCGGGAACTGGCTGCCCTTTCAGTTCCCATTTCCTGTCTAGGACGTCCTAATTTTGAACAGAACAAACAGCACTTGCAACACCCAACTCATCAGGAAATCCTGTTGTCTCTGCCTTTGGAAGACCCAGAACCCCATGGATTGTTACCATGTCCCTGCTACTCACCATCGCAGCTGCAAACGCCATCCTTTGTCACTGGATTCACAGGCACACCCTCCAGGTCCCCTGCTCCTCCACAGCCTGGCTCCTTCTGGCTATTCTCAACCCAGCGGCGAGAGGGTCGCCGAGCAAGTCAAACTCAGGTGCTCGCTTTGGCAGCACATCTGATAAAACCGGAACACACAGAGAAGAGGAACCGGGCCCCTGCGTAAGCATGACATGGAAATTCATGTGACATTCCATATGTTTATGAATATACTAAAAGCCACTGAATTGTAGGCACTGAAAATAATAAATTTTATGGCATGTGAATGATATCTCAATTCAGCTACTGTAAACTAAATAAACAAAAGCAAATCATGCCCATCCTATGCTCAAAGCCCTGCAATGGTTGTTTATTCCATTCAAAGTAAAATCTATGTTTTTTAAAAAAGCCATAAAGCTTCCTGTGATCTAAAACCCCCACCCCCATTATTTACAATGTGATTCTTTCTCTAGTTATGTTTCCCCTCGCTTCAGGCGGAGGCCAATTTGCACTGTCCCAGGAATGTGCCAGATACTTCGCGCCCTAGCTGTCCCCTTGTTAAGAACCCCTGCAAAGAAAGGGTGGACTCGCAGCTCCAAAATGTAGTTCAATGTTGAGAGCAATGATGACACACACACACACACACACACACACCAAGACAGTGTAACAAGGTGTATTTACATAATGGCAGAACAGGGCGAACCTCTTAAGCAGGTCTCAAACCGAGTGGAAAGAGCAAGGACAGGTGCATAGCTGGGAGTTTTACTGTGGTGAGCAGGTGGGTGGAGCTGGGTAAAGGTGCCCAGAATGCGGGCTTGCATGATCTGAATCTCCCGCCAGTGTGAAAGTGGGAGCCCTTGGGCTTTCTTCTCAGCTTGTCCAGATGTGGGACAAGCTGACGAGAGGCCCAGGACCAACATTTGGCCACTGAGGCTTAAATGTTTTCAAGCAGCAAAAACTGAAGTCAGTCACTTTATCACACAACTATTTGCTAAAACCTCGAGCGCTCAGTAAGACCTATCCTGAATATACCGTGCAAAATCCTCCTTCATACCTCATCGGTTTCTTTCCCATCTGTGTTCTTATCTCGGTGTTGTCTTTTTCACACATCGCTGGCCACCTTCTAATGTGTCCTGTCATTTTCCTAAAATATTCAGAACTTGTTATCAGGGTTCCCCTGGGTCCTCTCCTGACCCGCTAAAAATGAACCGCTTGAGGGCAGGGGTCTTTGATCCAAATGCAGATGAATTCTGATTGCCTGCACCAGACCCGGCACCAAGCAGATGCTCCATAGGTACACGTTGAATGAGTGGATTCAGATGCTTAAGAAGCAGTCAGCATCTACTCAATAACCCGGTTCTATAGGTTGGTGCAAAAGTAACTGCATTTTTTTTTTTTTTTTTTTTTTTTGCCATTACTTTTTAATGGCAAAACCGCAACAACTTTTGCACCAACCAATTGTTGCCAAATTCTCTTTGGTGGCTCACTTCCTCAGCAATTTTTCAACCTGAATCTTAGCCCTTGGGGCTATCAGAATTTTACTAGTGGTTAAAGTATTAAAGCAATATCATGCATATGAGAAGCCAATTAGACATTTATACCAGAAATTTTAATTATCTCTGACAGCTTTCATAACTCTAATAATTCTAGTTAATTCTAACTAGAGTTACTGTAGTTATTGAAAAATTAGTTTGATTTTGAATGTTTACTCAAAGGTGAGCCATTAAGTTGTAATTGTAAAAATAGATTCAATTTTTAAGTGAGATATGATGACTGGGGCACTGCTCTAAAAGGCCGTGAGGTAAGGGAGGGAGTTGAACTCACCTCTGTTTCCACCACTAATTAACCATGAGTTATTTCATCCACTACATTGAACAATCCATCCCTATAATAGGGCTAATATGAATTAAAACATGAATGCTAAAAGAGTATATTTATTTTATCATATGCAGTGTTAGGGTAACAGACAATAAAAGTACCAAGTTATCCTTTACTTGGCTTTAAAGCAGAGATTATAAAGGAACCAAAAATATATAGAGAACATGTAATGAAGGTCTTTCGCTTTGACACATTTAGGACACTTTCTCTCAGGATTTGTATCTTGCACTGGAATAATAGTGGTGACTGGGTGTGTCTTTAACCTTACTTTCTGCTGTCACGGCTTCTCTTTGAGGATTTTCGGGGGGGTTGCCATTACAATTGTCTTTTAGCAGTAGAATTTAACAAGAAAATTCCCGGGGCAACACTCTAATTGAAGATCAGCACAATCCCTATACCTGCAACCTCTTCTCAGAATTTCCCTGCACTTCCTGGCATTAACTGCAATCAGGAATCATGATGGAGATTCAGCCTCCTCAGTAGCCATTTTTGCAGGAAGCTGCATGTTTTCCTGCATCCCAGAACCTCAGTTCCAGAGGTGGGTCTCCCGTCCTCCCTGATGCTCAGTGTCACCTTCCACAACGATCTCCAATGCTTCTACTGCTCCTTGGAAGTTATGACATCTGATTTTACAGATTTTCAGAGTCTCTACTTTTTCTGTTATTAAATAAGCTTCAGCTAATTTCTTCTATTCTTCAAAAACTCATTTCCCTCATGATTTAGATTCACCGTCTCAACACTTCGTTTCGTTCTTAGAGACTTCAGTGCTCTTGCCATGGCTCTCTGAAATGTTCACTATCTCTTCCTTTATGTGCTCACGGTCATGACTTTCTCTACAATTTCTGAGCCACCAACATATAGAAATTACCTGAATTTGAATTTGTTAACATTCTTTTTTTTTTTTTTTAGACAGAGTCTCACTCTGTCGCCCAGGCTGGAGTGCAGTGGCGTGATCTCGGCTCACTGCAAGCTCCGCCTCCCGGGTTCGTGCCTTTCTCCAACCTCAGCCTCCCCAGTAGCTGGGACTACAGGTGCCCGCCACCTCGCCCGGCTAATTTTTTTTTTTTTTTTTTTTTTTTTTTTTTTGTATTTTTAGTAGAGACAGGGTTTCACCGTGATAGCCAGGATGGTCTTGATCTCCTGACCTCGTGATCCACCCGTCTCAGCCTCCCAAAGTGGTGGGATTACAGGCGTGAGCCACTGTGCCCTGCCCCACTAACACTCTTATATGAAAAATCCAGTCTTCCCATTCTTCATTCACAATCATCTCTTACTGCTTTGCTTCCTTTGCTTAAGTGCCGCATTAAAAAAAAAAAAAAAAAAAAAAAAGGCAGCCTCATACACACCCTTCATTTTCTCTTTATCAGTTACTTCCATCTTTATTTCTTGACTTATCTGGTTTATATTGCCTGAATAAATCTGTCCCCTTGGAAATATTCTCACTTCCATTCCCTCCTTTTCCTCCTAGAAACACTTTAACCCTGCCTTCGTTGTGCTTATAATGACCAATACTGCATAACATCATTAAATTTGGCAGCTAAGTGTCACCATATATTCATACATTTCAAAACAAAATGGTCACTCAATGTTATATTGTAGTCAGCTAACCCTCGCAGGCTTTCCGTGCTATTTCATAATATGCCTTTTTCCAAATTTTCTACTTTTGTTACCTTACATTATGATTCGTTAATGACTTTGCCATGAGGTCATGAGGTGGGAGCTGTTGTTTTCTTCAGTCACCAAATCTACAGGTCTTCCTGTACCTGCACCTATTTTCACTTTTATTTTTTAATTGTACAAGTTTACAATGTTACCAAATGTGGATTCACCTTCTGTGATGAATTAAAAATGTTCAATAGGTAATTATTACATCCTTCACTTTCTAGGATTTGGGGCATAGCAGTAAAAATGATAGATTAGATTCTTTCACATTGAAATTTTATTCTAGTGGATGAATACACAGACAACTAAGACATTAGATAATTACAACTAAGGTATTAGACATCTACTTTCTTAGCAAATTTTCAGTACACAATATAATGCTACTAACTTCACTTATTACCTGTTTAATGGTTTACATTCACTTTTTAGACATTCATCTGAGATAACTGCATCTTTTCACCTTTACCCTTGGTCTCCTTAACTCACCATCCCCTAGTTTTCTTGTCTTTTTAGTCTCCAGTGGTCTGGGAGAATTTCTTCAGATTTATTTGTGTGTCATGACTTTGACGCTCTTGAAGAGTACTGGTCGGGTATTTTGTAGATTGTCCCTCAATTTCAATGTGTCTGATGGTTTTTCATGATTAGATTGAGGTGATGAGCATTTGGTAAAAATACTCAGTCTCCGGCAGTTCTTTATGGAAGTATAAAACCGAACCAATACACCCACCGCTGTGATGTTCCTCAGTTCTCGAGGTCCTGGGTCTGCCTGATTTCTTCTCTCCATTTCTTCTTTAGAATCTTCACATTTAAAAAAAGTATATGTTTCAAGATTTTTTTATTACACTTAGAAACATAAAGTATGTCTACTCTATTTTTTTCCTGTAAGCAAAATTCTAGAAGAAGCAGAAGCCTGTTTTCTAACTTTTAAAAAGTTTTTTTTTAATTTTTATTGAGATTGTGTTAAGTTTATAATACAACTTAACTTTTCATAGAATTAACAGGTATATAATGTTAAGTCTTTCTCTTTGAGAATCAGAAGTGTTTTCCTGTTTGTTCAAATCTACATTTCTGTTTTTCATGGATAGTTGTAAATTTTCTTCCTGTTACTTTTGCACATTTAAAAAAGTTTATTAGCAAATTCATTGAGTTTATTTTCAAGGGAGAACCATCGTTATTGAAATTGTAAATTGTATACTCTCTACCGTTGTATCTTTTAAACTTATTTTTTGTGATATGAAAGCTATTATTTGTAATACTAAATTCTTTCATTGTTTGAGTTGGTTTTATCATTGCTTACATAGAATTTTGCAGTTACACTATCATTTTATCTGCATATATAAAATGTTTTGCTTGTTGTTTGTATCAATTATTATGCCTCTGGTTAATTTATCTTGCCTAATTTCATTGACTAATACCTCCAGTATGCTGTTAAACAGTAATGCAGATACAGTTTTTCAGGAATGGAATCTAGTTGATACATGAGGAATATTGCCCCTGTGAAATCACCTGGCCCTGGTGAGGTTTTAGTTTTTTGTTGTTATTTTTGTTTGTTTGTTGTTGTTGTTTTGCTTGCTTTGGTTTTGTATAGTTCCTGGAATATGTTCTTCTCTACAGAAATTAATCTATTTACACTTTCTGTGTTTAATGGGACCAATTTGGGAATGCAGGAAAATCATTCACCAAATTGCTTCTTTTGCCACTTGTCTGCTTCTGACCTTGCAGGGATCACCTGTAGACTGCGATATGATGGTCCTGATGACCAATGTTACGTGAAGAGTGAGTCATATTTTAGTGAGATGACTACTAATGTAATGTGCTTCTGTGTGCCTATTTCTAATTGCCCTCACTCTGGGGTTGTGCTTCCTAAACAAAATCTTTGCTTTTCAAGTTACTTCATTATTAACTCAAGCAGTATTACTAAAAATGGGGAAAAAATTCTTTTACACACATTGCTTACTTTTATTTTGGAAAGCTGTCTCAATAAAATTATTTTACTTAATTTGTTTTTATCTTCTTCTTCTTCTTCTTTTTTTTTTTTTTTTTTTTTTTGAGACAGAGTCTCTCTCTGTCGCCCAGGCTGGAGTGCAGTGGTGCGATATTGGCTCACTGCAAGCTCTGCCTCCCGGGTTCACGCCATTCTCCTACCTCAGCCTTCCAGATAGCTGGGACTACAGGCACCCATCACCACCCCTGGCTAATTTTTTGCATTTTTAGTAGAGACAAGGTTTCACCGTGTTAGCTAGGATGGTCTCGATCTCCTGACCTCGTGATCCGCCCGCCTCGACCTCCCAAAGTGCTGGAATTACAGGCGTGAGCCACCATGCCCGGCATTCCTTTTTATCTTCTAAGTGCTTCAATGGTTCATAACATTTTGCTAACATTTAAGATAATTTTTTCTTCTCTTATGCATGAATTCATTTTTCCTGATTTGGATAATATGATGCAATATTTCACAGCCTTCCAATAGCCTTCGCTCTGATTATGTCATCAATATAATGATTCACAAGAATGTCCAGAGAGACCCTGTATTTCCCAACACATGTCTCCATGAGATAGGAGCAATGACTCTTGACGTAGCCTTGTAATATGTATACATTTTTTTAAGTCTTTGCTGAATAAAAGCAAATTGAGTCTGAAATTCCTTATCAAAATGGAAAAATTCAAAAAACAAGACAGACTAGAGGAGTCTATTTGTGCTATTTATAATCCCAGGGCATTAAACATTTATTTCTGAACGTGGGGATAATATTTCTTGAGATTTTTGCACTGACTCCTTTGACAACTAATGATTGGCTATACCTGCCTATGATTTGCTACATTGTCTGAGTAGCCAAATTAGGAAATTATGTGATGATGCAGTGTTCTAATTCTCTTCTTCCTCTTCCAAATATTTTATGTTTTGAGAGATTATTTTTTCCATCTTTTAGCTGGATTCTACACTTGAGGTTTCAACTATGAATTCTAGGAAGGATCATCAGATTTGTTCTGATTTAAATAGTTCTCATTGCTGGCACAGTTGCATTTATTATCAGAATTTTAGTTTTCTATTTTCAAACACTATGAACGATTCTGCACTTTTCAGATAATTTGTCACTTATGGTCCAGTACAGTTAATGCTAATTTTATGTTGATGTTTTGTTTTTTAATGTATCTTTAAGATTGTAAGTCAGAGACAATCTGCTCCTATCCTTATGTTGACAATGGAGGAAATCAGTTTTCAGATGAGATCACCACTACTCATTTAGTGGTGAGTAGCACAGTGTTTTGAGCATGAACTGAAACTGAATCCTGTCCATACTGATTACACTCATGAATACTTGGACATATTGTACATCTCTTCTGGATCTTACTAGCTACCTCTATAAAATTTTACTAATAATTTTAAATTAAAAAGAACTGTGTCTATACCATAATTAGTCTGTATCTATCAATTAACTATAAATGCATACATAATATACGTAACATATACACACATTGTGAGAGAGACATACGCTCACAGGTATATGGTTATATGTCTCCCTCTCCCTCATCCACACACACACACACACACACGCCCATAATTATATTATGTGTATAGACATATACCCATAATTAGTCTTGATCTATCAATCAACAACTTAAAAAATATTAGTAAAATTTTGTAGAGATGGCTAATAAGATTCAGAAAATATGTATAATATGTATATATACACAATGTGTATATAATACCATATGTATCTATCTATCTACCTATCTATCTATCTGTCTATCTATCTTTAGTCTTCAAAATGATCATTTTCCTGCATATTATAATGAAAGCTGGATCCCAACTCCTCCAGATAGACAAGTATATACTGAGAAAGTTAAGAGTCTAAAATGAATGTATAACAGTATATTCTAAAGGTATTAGGCTAAAGAAATGCAACATAATGTTGGATTGGTTCAAATTTATTCATATCAGTGCATTTATCACAAGATTCAGGACTTAACTGTAACAGTAGTTAGCTTTAATAACATCCTAGGTTTGTTATTGGAGTTTGGATTCAGTGGTAGGTCATAGTCAACAAGCCCTCTCATAATCAAGTCAAAAGAGGCACATTTGAAAGTGAATTATGTCTCATCCTGCAAGAACATCCTGCAAAAAGGGTTGCCGTCCTCTGTAACCTGCAGATGAAGTAGCAAGAGGCTGCATGCGAACTGGATCTGAAGGAAATAACCCAATCTTGTCGTTGAAAAGGCCAGGCGGGGCTCCTCTTCCATCAGAAGCAAGGTAGATACATTAACTACGGTAAGTGGAAGGGTCTGTGGTGATGGGAAATTGATAATCAGGTCCCAAGAATGAAATAATCGGGAGCTTTGTTAAGATATATAAGCAGGACCATTTTGAGTCTAATGGGCAGAAAGCTAACTCAGTTATTATCATTGTGGGAATTTTCAGACTAGCACCCACTTGACAGACCTGGCACCTTGATTAAAGGCATTTATATGTCTCTTTGACAAAGATCCCTGCAAAACAGCCACAGGTGTGTATTAGGACTCTTCCTCTAAGCCTTCCCGGTGGGACTCGCTGTCATGCACCAAAGTGTCAGTGTGTGATGCATAGAGAAAATGCCATGATTTTTCAATGAATATTAAATACTAGCTCTGAACTGATGTTAATACTCAAAGTCAAAACCAAACAAGACACAGTAGTCACCGGTCAGAGCAGGGGCTCACAGAAGTCAGATGAGAGGTAGAGACTTGGTCCAGCATGTTTCGCAGTGAGAGTGCAAACCCAAATCAGGAAACTTTGAAACCTGTAGAATCTTCATCCTGGTTTCCGGATCAGTGGAGCAAGTCGTATTGGGTAGGAAAAGCCAGAAATAAGCCACTGAATGGATGCAGCCTATGTGAATAGCAAGTCAAAACTGGAACTGTGTCTTAATAGAATTGCAGAATTAGTGCCACCACCACATACTGGAAAGCTGCAACATTTGTAGTTTTTATAGCAGCCATGTTTAAATGATTTGTTTGCTGGGTGCTGATTTTGGAGACTGAATGTAAATTTTTGTAAACATAAACAGGTGGGGAAGTCCATTGCAGCCAAGGTTCAGGATATGGTATGTTTACTAGATAAATACCAGGTATATGGCTATTGACCTAGTAAATACTTTAATTCCCATCAGCAAAGGTATTCAAAAGCAGTTCACATTTACATGGCACTGACAGAGATGCATTTCATTGTCTTACCTTAGAAGTTTGTCAGTTCTCTTGCTCTGTGTTATAATACTGTTTGGGAGGACATTCTTTGCCTTACTACGTAGATGATTGCACCAATCCATTGAGTTCATGGTAGCTATACTAACTGAATCTATTGAACAGGAAGTAGCAAGTGTCCTGCATATTTTTAAGGCACTTGAATGCTCAAGGACAGAAGATCAAACTCAAGGAAATTCAGAAACCTGCAATACTGGTGAATTGTCTAATGTCCACAGTTCTTGGGTATGACAATAATTTATCTCTAAAACTAGACACCTATTGCTTCAATTTGTACAGTTCATGAAGAAAGAAAAAGGAGCTATGCTTATGGGGCATCTGGATTTTGGAGGCAACACAAACTGCATTTGATTCTGTGTACCAATCCATTAACCAGTTTACTAGTAGTACCAACAGTTTTAAGAGAGGCATGGAATGATAAAAGTCTTCTCTTAGAAATGACTCTAAGGTCTAGTGTAAGCTACTTTTCATTTGAGATGTCCATGACAGACACAGACGTTATGTGGTTTTCTAAGAAGCTCTCATAACCCCAGGATTTTTGTCTAAGACCATGCACTCTGCTACCAACAAGTACTCTTTGGGATTGCTTCTGGCAATTCTAATGATGACTGAACACCTGGCCATGTCACCTGAAGTGACTTTGATCCTAGAACCAATATCATGAAGTAAGCATCGTCTTATGCAATGATAAGGTTGCATGTGCACCGCGGAATTCCAAGTTTCAATGGAAGTCATATGTATAATGCAATCTGAGAACAGACATTAAAGGCACAGTAAACCTCATAGCCTGGTGCCTGAGTGCTCTCATGATACCTGTGCCTTTCCCTTTACTGCCTCTTGCTCCCTTAACCATTACACCGATTCAACAACCCAAAGTTAAATGAGAATTAAAATAGTTAAATACTTAGTAATTTCATTGCCACTTTTGTCCAGTTGCAATCTTTGGCATCACAGGGAGTTTCCAATGATCAGTTAACAGAAAAGGAAAAGCCTTGCTGTAGAGATGGCTCTACATGTTATGATGATACTAGCAGAAAGTGAATGTCAAATACAACTTCAGTTAAAAGTGACACTCAAACTGGTAGTGAAAGGAAAGCCTCTCAGAGAGTACAACTAAAGATTATATATCTGGTTGTGTATTTTGTGTATAAAGTTAAATGACTTGAAATAATCTACAGTGACCCCTAGACCATGATTAATGGGGTAGTCATGTTACTATAGTCTTAGCAAGGATAAGAAAACTAGCAACAAGAAGATTTTTGGAAGAGGTAGCTTGGTTGGCCCTTTGGAAGTGGGAGAAGGATGGAAAGAAATTTGTGTTTCATGCAAATGCTTAACAGAAGGGATTTTCTGCAGAGGAGCTCTCAGTAATCAGGTGGAAAAGGTAACACAGAATGTACCTGTCAATCAAAGCTACCCACAATTACATAATGGTTCATGAACAAAGTGATGATGGCAGCTGGATTAGAGGCTTTGTGTAGGGTCAACAAAATAGAATGCTTCCACCAAGGTTGTTGGGTTATTGCCCCTGCTTAGGGCTCAGCTTTCAAAGGAGAAATGGTTACTAATTATCCTGTACAGCACTATTCCATGAAGAACCAGCTATCTACCTGGTGGTAAGTTGATTACAGCAGACTCTTTTAATTTTGAAAAGAGAAGTCCTTGGTTTTGCATACGTTAATAGAGATTTTCTTTCATTTTCTGCAACACTTCTACCAGAATTACTATTCATCGACTTTCAAAAAGTCTTGTTAATTACTACTAACAAATACCTCATTTTATAGCAATAGAAAGTGCAATAGGGGACTTACACACATGAAATTTACTGGTATTGCCAGGTATCTTGTCACTGTGGAACAGCTGGCTTGATGGAATAACACAAAGACCTACTGAAGGCTGCATTGTAATGCCAGCTAGGAGACAACATTTGTTGCTTTTGGGTTGTTGTCTTAAGGAATACTCTTTGAATCTCTAATCCACAAGCAATATATTGTGCTAGGGACATCACAGTAAGAACTGGGAAACACAAGACAGAGGTAGGGTCAGCCCCTCTCATTTTCACCTTCATAGACCACAGAGAAATGTTTTCCTTCCTATTCCTAGAAGCTTGAGCTAATAGAGTTTGAAGGTCATAGTGACCTAGAGCACAAGGCTTTCCCTAGAGAATATCTCCATGGTTTCATCGAGTTGTGTACAGGGCAGCCCACATGGGCCGTCTGGACTCCTCATACTGTTGAAGAAACAAACACTAAATGTATATGTACAAAATGTTTTTTGTGGGTGTATAGTATAGATATATGCAAATGTAAAAACAGATGCAAATTATATATTTTGCATATATATAGTATAAATATGCCTTAGAAGAAGAAAAAAGAAATGTGTCCATATGAAACCATTTGATTAAATAAATTTTAAGAACAAAAGACATGAAATTTGACCACTTATAACCTGTATCCCAATGGATTCTGCAGTTTGATGTGGCTCTGAACAACTTACCTAATCACTTTTTAACTTGGTTTCCTAGACTCAAAATGGGCCAACAATCATAGATATCTCATACACATATTAAAAAGACTAAAGGGCATAATTTATATAAAGTTATAATTCACGTTAAGTGCTCAGCACCTCTTTCCAAGGAAATACTCAATAAAAATGATTTATTATGCTCATATATTTATAGAGATATATTTATGCACATGTATGCATATACATATCAAACATAGATGATAGATTAGACAGAGTGACCATTTATCATATATTTTTGAATATTTTATTTCTAGGAAAATCACAGTGAAATTGTAAACTGTAATGCTTTTTGACGTAAAATTTACAGTTTAAAAAATGACAGTCATGAAAGCAACAAATTGTTTTGTAATTTATGTAATTTATTGTTTGAACAATGTCAAGAGAAACAACCAAATACATTAATGTTTAAGGGATTAAAATTTTAAACCTTTAATATATGCTTAACTATTTTATGTTCCTTGTATTATCCCCAGAATGATGTTTTATTCTGCTCTCTGGATTCTTGTGAAGTATTACTAATGATGTTAAAAGTATCGTTCGTAAATGGTTCCCTAGGTTATACATTTTGTCAGCACTCAGATTTCAACCACATTTTCTCGTAGGCTTACAATTTATAGTACAGAATTTGCTAGGAATGCGTCTGGGACCATTTTTCTTAGGACTTAGATGACTTGTTTTAAAATTTAGGTTGAAATCGGTACAGATTTTGTTTTAGTAAATCACTCGCCTTAAATGTCATTACTAGGATGACAACTCTCTCAGCCCAGCCTCTAACTCACAGACTGCCTTGATATGGGGATTATAGGGCTATAATTAATCCTGAGGCAAATTGAAATACCCATGATCATTTCGTGGGATGTTTTTTAGCTGTATAATTCCTCCCACACTGGCGCTCAATCTGTGCATTTTCCAAATATGCTTGCCAGAGAAGAAACACTGCTGAAAACAAGCTTGAAATAGACAAGGGAAAGGGAAAGCAAGAGAATTTAAAAGTTTAATGAGATCCAAAATAAGTTAATGGGGTTAGGGAATTTTTTTGCCAGTTTTTAGCCAATTGCAATTAATCAACTTGGCTATTAATAAGACTGAGAAGAAAAAAATTTATTTGGCTCCTTAAGGGCACATAAATACAGAAAGAATTTTTCCAGGAGTTAAAGACCATTAAAACTGAAAGAAAACTTAGATATTAAATGATATAACATATTTACTGGGTAGGTATAAATACTAAAAATTAAATACATGAAGATATTTTTTTAAAATTCTTTCCAAGTTATTAGTAAAATAAGGAATAAACTCTGGTTGTTTTCTTTCCAGTAGGCCACATGATGTATTACATGACACATATATATTCTGTCCTGGTTTTGCCATAGCTTAACATTTGTAATGCTGATTTCAAGATACAGGATTAAATCAACTTCAAAGAGTGGTAGTGGAGATGAAAAGCCTTATTTGTGATGTAATACCTACTAATAAATGTAAAAGGAATGATGGAAGCAGTAAAATCACCATTTAGCAAGCACAATAGTAATAATTGATTTAGGCCAAAGTCATCAGCAAATATTAAACCATTTGGTACAAAGTCTGATGGGAACAGGATATTTGAACAGCCTCAAAGTATTTCTCCAAAGATTGTTAATTCATGACACAGAAAAAAGGTGAGTTTACAGTGTAGAAATCTGACAGATACCATCTGTCCTAATCCACTTTGTACTGCTATAACAGAAGACCATAATCTGGGTAATTTACAAAGAAGTTTGGTTCATGGTCCTAGAGGCTGAGGAGTCCAAGAGCATGACCTTGGCATCTGGTCAGGGTGTTCCTATGGCAGAAGGGGGAAGGGCAAGGGAGTACGCGACACAGAGATTAAAGGGAAGGCAAACTTACAACTTCACCAGAAGCCCACGCCCACAATAACAGTATTAATCCATTCATGATGGTAGAGTTCTCATGACCTAATCACCGCTTAAAGGTCCCACCTCTTCCACAGCTGCTTCAGAGACTAAGGTTTCAACACATGAGCTTTGGGAATACATCCAAACCATCAAGCCATAGCATGACAATAGCCCAGCGATTAAAGTTAACATTCCAAGAATGTCTCCTGATGTGGTGGGCTGAGAGCGCATAACTCACAGATTATTTCTGCCAACAATAAAGCAACGAAAACTTCAATCTAGTCATAAGGAAGCAATCAGAAATCCACAAATGAAGGGACAGTTTGAAACTACAACTGAGGTGTACTGCTGAAAAAACATACATGTCATAAAAGACGAAGTTAAGATTGAGGAGGTATTCCAGAAAATGGTTAAGGAGGCATGGTAGGTTAAAAAAAAATAGTGATATTAGATTGCACCTTCAGTTGAAATTTTAATAGGATATTTAGTGAAATATGAATATGGAGTTTATAATATGTAATACTATTAGATCGTGATACATTTTCTTTTTAATTTTTACAATGTGGCTGAAAATTAATTGATTGGCTATACAAAAAGAAGAAGGAATTTCTCTTGATAACCGAAAATTGGACTTTGTACTGTGAGCAGTACTTATCTAGAAAATAGCATCACAACACTCTTAGGATTAATGAGCACAAGTCCATTAGTTCAATGTTTTGAACAAAGTAACTTAAGAAAGCTAATTTAGGGAAGATCTATTTTATATATGAATGTTATACAAAATAGAATGACACAATACTGAAGAGAACTTGCATTTATGATACATTTTCTGAATCTGGTACTCATATTGTAGATGGTTATGATGATGGCCTTGTTATTAGGAGACTGATAATGAATGAAGTCTACACAGTTGGAGGAATTTGCTGTCTGCCACTTACTTTCTAATGAGTTGGCAATAATGAAACAATGAGAATGATACTATGCAAAAGATTAAGGAGGAGGAAGGGGAAGAAAAGAAAATTAAAAACAATATTCAGAGAGAAAGAGAAATAAACAATACATCTAAATGAAGGATACACAGTGGTTCATTGTACCATTTTTGTAGCTAGTCTGTACTTTTGAAATTTCTTTGATAAAAAGTATACAATTTATTTTCATCATTATAATGAGTATTTGACTAAAAATGTCTACTGACATTACTATACATAAATATTATACAGATGGCTTCTGCTCTCTACCTACCACACCGCACTTGCCACTCACTCCCTGGAAGAAGCTAGTGCTAGAAATAGAAAAGGAGATGCTGCCATTATAAAATCCTCACTGTGCTGGGAGTTGGAATGTGACGTACTTGTTATAAATCCTATAAAGTTGGAATGATCATACTGTTGGCCAATTTAACCTAAATCTCATTAACTATCTAAGTCACTTGAGATAGAGTCAAATCTGTTTATAATGATTAAATTTTTTCAATGCCAGAGAAATCAAAAGAAAGAACACAAAGGGAATGGGTAAAAGAAACCAAAGAGGAAATAATAAAGTTCAAGTGTGTTTCTAGTGACATCAAACTGCTTTCAATCTTGCCAATATGTTGTTCAAATTAGCCATAATCTTCCCAGGACTAACTACCTTTTTCAATTCATATGAAAAATACCCAACTTGTTTTTTATTCCTTCAGAGACAGCAATATTTGTTTCATTTTTTTATCTTCTATTTATTTTTTATTTTTAGAGAGAATCTCGGAGTGCATGCAGTTCATGAACACAGCTCACTGCAACCTCCAGCCCCTGGGCTTCAATAATCCTCCCACTGCAGGCTCTGGAGTAGCTGAGACTGCAAGTGTATGATGCCACAATTGGCTAATTTTTTTAAAAAATTATATATTTATTATTATTTTTTTTTAGATATGGGCTTTCACTATGTTTTCCAGACTCATCTTAAACTCCTGGCTTTAAGCCATCCTCCCGCCTCAGCCTCCCAAAGAACTGGGATTACAGGCATGAGCCACCATGGCTGGCCAGACAGAGAAATCTTGATTTTAAAGAAACAAAACAATTTATTTATTCATTCAGCCAATTTTTATTGAGTATCCACTCTGCACCTGGTACGATGCTACATGTCAAACGTGTGTGTGAGCGCTGCTTTAATCAAAACCCCAGCGCACTGGCAGACATGAAGTTTGAATAAGCAAGAATTAGACAAGGTTACAAATCAGGGGTGGAGTCAATCAGATTGAGTAGAGAAAGTGGGATACAATCCTATAGAAGGAGTTTTATGTGCGCAAGAAAACAATAACAGGCCTCCATATTTGGAAGACAGGGAGGTGGGGGTGGGACTCAAGTGATTCTGGAAAAGTAGGTCCCACTCCCAAAGACTCAGGCACACTACCAGAGCATTATTAACTACATTAAGCATAGGATTATATCCTAAATACAGTAAGTATCTGTTAAAAGTTCTGGGGTAGCCTAACGAGGTGAGTGGCTATGAGTATATTTAGAAAGCTGCACAATGCTACGTGAAAAAGGAGTGAGAGACGCTCTATGGAAACAAGAAGGAGGTTGCTAGGGTACAGAGTGAAAGGTGACATGGAATGGAGAGACTGACAAGGAAAGTTAACTGACAAGAAATGTATTTTGGAGGTAAAATAAAGAGAACTCAGTAAGGTGGAAGGCAGAAAGGACGATGATGTAAATGGCTTCCCAAGAAGCGGTTGAAAAGGCATTGCATGTCTAACAATACCTCTGTTCTCGCCTCATTTGACAGATTTGATGAGCAGAAAATTCCAAGATGAAAAATATTTTCTGGCTGGCCATGGTGGCTCATGTCTGTAATCCCAACACTTCGGGAGGTTGAGACAGGAAGACTGCTTGAGCCCAGAAGTTAAAGACCACCCTGGGCAATGTAGTGAGACCCCATCTCTACAAAAAATAAAAATAAAGACAGCCAGGTATGGTGGTGGATGCCTATAGTCCTAGTTACTCGGGAGGTTGAGCCTGGAGGATTGCTTGAATCCAGGAGGTTGAAACTACAATGAGCCATGCTTGCACTAATGTACTCTAGCCTGAGAAACAGAACAACACCTTATCTCAAAAGAAAAAAATATGTATTTTCTCTTATAACTTGAAGGACATATTCCATTGTATTCTGGCTACCAGTGTTTTTGAAGTATAAGGAATATGAATTAATACTTAATTTCTAATTTAATTTCTCTTCCAGTTTAAGTGGAGGTGAAGTATGAATTCATTTTTTATTTTTATTTCTTTGAAGGAAACTGCATTTTATTTCTGTAAGCTATTAGAGTCTTATTCATCCTCAATATTTTCAGATTTCAGAAAAGGTGCTTTTATTGAGATCATTGCATTCATTTTGCTGGGTTCTGGATGCACAATTTTATTATGGCATTTTTAGGTTATTCCATTCTAGCAATTTTATTATACTATGTTCTTGATTAATTTATCTCCTTAATTACACAAACACACAAGTAGGGTTTTGGATATAATAGATCAAAACTCTTTTTATTATATTCATACATTTTCAGCATTTTCATTTCTTTTTACTTTTATATTAATTCATACAGTTTTTCCTAACTTTATCTTCTCACCCTTGTAATGAGTCACCAATTCTGCTATCTTTGTTTGAAACTCCCACAGCATCTTTTACGTGTTATGATTTTTTTCCTACTCTTGCTATCTTGTTTTTATTTGGTAAATGCAAAGTCTCCTCTTAATCTTCTGGGCTTATCAATTATAGATTCGTTTACTCTTATGTTCTCATGCAGCCCTGGATTTTATCTTTAAATTTTCTAGCTTCATTTCCAGTCCTGAAATCTGTCCGGTACCTTGAACCAAGGAGGCTGTGGTTTTGCCCAGCACTACTTTTCTGCAGCTGTGGCTACAAAAGTTGAGTAGAAGTGTCCTGGGAAGTCACAACTTTCATCTCTTACTTCCAAGTTCTCCCAAGAACTTGAGAAGTTGTCAAGTTCAATCTCCCTTCTCCTTGCTTTAGGATATTTATTACACCTGTCCATCTACATAGGAATGTGTGTGTGTGTGTGTGTGTGTGTGTGTGTGTGTGTGTGTGTGTGAGATAGATAGATAGATAGATAGATAGATAGATAGATAGATAGATAGATATAAAGGTGCTATCTATAGTATCTTCAAATAAGTATTTTTACAATGTATTTGTTTTGTAATTGTTCACAACACTACTTCACATTTCCACCATCACCGGAAGTCTGACATGCTTTTGAAAACAGATGATCCACACTTTTGGCTTGATTTTCTAGTCCTCTTTGTGAAATGACTTGGAAAATAAAGTTTAAAAACTCTCCACCAATTTGTGCTATCTATTCTTTGAAAGGATGAAAGTCAAGAAGGAAAAATGGGTTCCTATTGAATTCAAGCTTGCTCTTTGCCTGGAGTCATCTGCCAGAAAATAAATTAAGGCTGAATTAAGTAGTATTTAAAGGATAAGTTGTTATCGAATATCAGTGAGAGGATTGAGCAGGTTAAAAGTCAGTTGATTCTTTCCTATAAAGATTGAAAGTGTTTTCATCTTTTTTGTGTGTTTTGTGTCATGCTATGAGGGCTACGATGGCAGCACGCGGTGTGTTTTCATCTTTTTTGTGTGTTTTGTGTCATGCTATGAGGGCTACGATGGCAGCACGCGGTGTGTTTTCATCTTTTTTGTGTGTTTTGTGTCATGCTATGAGGGCTACGATGGCAGCACGCGGTGTGTTTTCATCTTTTTTGTGTGTTTTGTGTCATGCTATGAGGGCTACGATGGCAGCACGCGGTGTGTTTTCATCTTTTTTGTGTGTTTTGTGTCATGCTATGAGGGCTACGATGGCAGCACGCGGTGTGTTTTCATCTTTTTTGTGTGTTTTGTGTCATGCTATGAGGGCTACGATGGCAGCACGCGGTGTGTTTAATCCATTGATATGAGCATTTGTTGGATGGAGAAGTCAATGTTTTATGTTTAGTGAGAAAATCAGGTTACAAAACGTTTCCCAGAATGGATTTCACTAACATTATTCATCATATTACTCAAGTGTTCCCCTGGAAACGCTAGATATCTGTGTTTCATTTTCTTTTATGACCGGTCTTCCATTTTGTAGCAAAGAACTATTACAAATTGATATTTACTTGTATTTTGAGGATTTATAGAGAACGTATAATCCCCCAATAAAAGAAGATGAGCCACTTTCATGGTGTATTTTAGTCTGTTTTCCTAATGTTTGAATTTCAGATAATATTTTAAAGCTTGACGACTTTAAATTTTTTCTTTGTCTTAACAAAAAAATCCATTTTTTTAGTCATTAAAAGTAAAACAGTTTAGTATGTATATTTTCTTCTGGGCTAATCAGAGCCATAATTACTCAAAATAGTAGGATTACTAACATAATTTTTTCTAATAAAATGTTTCAAAATAATAGTCATTTTCATTTTTGTGTTATTAAGTGGATATCACAAAAATTTTAAAAGCTGTTCAAGTTGTTTCAGCTGGCAACAAATCTGTCATTTCTGATCTCAGTATTTCACCCCATGTGGGAACTGCATCGTTCCTGGCTGTAGTCCTAGGTTCATGTAATTTAAAACTTCATATTAATTTGCTAATCATCTGATTTTTTTTTAATATCTCCCAATCATATATTTGACTTCTTTAAACTAAGATATTCCTAGTTTATTTTAATGTGCATTTTTAAGTCCTAGTTTTACTTTTGTTTTTAATATTATTTTGTTTCAGATATGCTTTTAATTTCTAGGTCCAAACTAAACATTAGAAACATCTAATCTATTTATTTTCACCCAATTTTTAAATCTCTTGAATCACTTCTATTTTCTTCTTTTATTTTTTGGAATCATCAAATTTCAGAATCAGAGGTCATCTTCGTGACCATAACGAATCAGGAAATATCATACATGTGACAACACATATGTCAAATCCAAACCTCCAATCCGTTTTTTGGGCATGGCACATTTACTGTGTTATCAGCATATATATTTATCTTATCAGAATGATGCCTAACGAAAATTTCTTGCAGGCTATACAGAGATCGGTATCCTACGGAATGCCATGATGCCATGCTATATGCTGCAAAGCGTGAGGTAAAATGTGGTTCAAGGGAAGTAGAACAAGCCCGTGTGTGCATGTCACTTGGGAGTAAATAATTCAGTCAAAAACCCAGTCTGTTCACAGGCAAGTCCTGAGCTCACAGCCCAAGAAAACAATCTTACAACGATTGCATCATCTGTTTTCTAAGAAAAGCTAGTGTCTTACTATTTGTTGGTTTGTTAATCAAAATTTTAATTCACATATTCATTTTTTGTGTAAAAGAACAGATTGTAGGGTGGAGGGTCAAGGTAAGAAAGTAATACAGAAATGTGTATTAAAACTTCTAAAAAATGTTCTAGCAATGGAATATCTCTTTGACCTAAGAAATACAGATGGATCCATTAATCTGTCAAACTCTATGTTGCATGAAGAGAAATAAAAGGATAGCAACCATCAAGACTGGCTTGTAGGCTGAAAGAAAATGATGACCAGATTAAACCCCACCACTGAGGTTTACATTAACTTCTAGGTACCCTGGCAGGCCATGGCCCAGGGCAAACCTGAGTAAATTCCTATTCTCTGAACCACCTCTCAGGTTTTGTTCATGGAGAAGGCTGCACTTAGCCCCTGATGCCAGTAGAATGGTATACAATTTATTTGACTTGTGTTTTGCCCATGCCCTGATTTGTTATAGTGATTATGATGACCTCTAATGCTAAAACTCTATGATTCTAAAAATAATTTTAAAAATGGAAGGAGGCTGGCATGTTAGCTCTTGCCTGTAATCCCAGCATTTTGGGAGACGGAGATTGCAGGATCGCTTGAGGCCAGGAGTTTAAGACCAGCCTGGGCAACATAGTGAGACCTCATCTCTACCAATAAAAGAAAATTGCCAGACATGATGGTGCATGCCTCTAGTCAGTCCCAGCTTCTCTGAAGGCTGAGGTGGGAGAATCACTTGAACCCAAGGGTTCAAGGCTGCAGTGAGCTGTGATGGCACCACTGCACTCCAGCAGCCTGGGTGACAGAGACCCTGTATCTTTAAAAAAAAAAAAAAAAAAAAAAAGGATTCAAGAGAGTACGACTTTTAAAGAAAGTGATACAAGAAAATGAATTAGATGTTTCTTGGTTAAGTTGGACCTAGAAATTTAAAACATATCTCAAACTTGCTCTTACCTGCCAACTATTAGGAAAAAATATATATATGAGCTGGAGAGAGATTACCTGTGGTGAAGCATGCTACTAGGGGCTACAGATTTTTTAATCAATATTAGTGGTATCTTAGACTGTTGCCAGGCCTTGTTAATTAATGATTTTAAAATAGCTATTATTCACCATTCATTGTCTCAATAACATTTGGTTTATGTTGATTTATATTAAAATTTGGTCTTTATGGTTGGAATCCAAGTAACATAACATACCTCTATGTTTGTAGTGTAACTTGAGTTTTAGAAGAAGGTGGATATTGGCTGTTTCTGTGTGTTTGAACCTAAAATCAGAACAAAATCAGAACAACATCTCCTGGATAGAGATGTTGCCTATGCTCTTTTCCTCCTTATAATGTACGTGGTAAGGAAACGTGAGTCCAGTCTCAATTCCCAGGGAAGTTTCTGTATAGGCTGAGAAAACCAGAACGACCTCTTTAACTCTACCAGGTGTGGTTCATAAACTCAGGCGATGCCAGGTGATGCACAGCCATCTCTTGGTTTATCTGATTGGTCCAAGGGTGGACATGTGACCTACATTGGCCCAAACTATCTGAACAAAAAGACTTTCATTCTGTGGTTAGGAGAAACAGTTTTCTCTCCTCTGAATGTTATAACTCTTTATACTAGAAAAAATCTTTCCACCTTTTTGGTTTATTCATTTCAGATTTTTGGCACAATTAAGAGTTCCAGCTAATTGTTTTTATAAAATGTTCCACTTTCAGGATCTGTCAATTATTTCTCATAATTAGATTCAAGTTTGTGTTTTTTTGGCAGCAGTACTCCATAAGTAATCATGCATACCTCTGTAGAGTTAGGGAGTCACCAGTACCACACTCAGATTTGATAATTTCCTAGAAGGACTCACAGAACTCGCTAGAAGCTGTGATACTCAGAGTTACAGTTTATTACAGCAGAAGTATATGGATTGAAGTCAGCCAAGGGAAGAGGCGCATGGAGCAGAGTCCAGGAGATTCCCGTATGCAGTTCCCAGTGGCCCTCTGCCAGTGGGATTGTGGGCAGTGCTGTCTCCAAGAAATGATAGGTATGATTTATATGGAGTATTGCCAACCGAGGAAGGTCTTAAGCCTTGTGTCTGGAGTGGCTACATACACATCATCGACCAACACCTGCTTGACTCATCTTTAGAATCCAACTCCTCCCAACATCAATCTGACACTGCACGGCCCAAAGCAGCACCCAGAATCACACTGTTAGACAATCTGGTGTGGACCAAGACTTCCAGGTACAAAAGACAGT
Source organism: Chlorocebus sabaeus (assembly GCF_047675955.1). Taxonomy (NCBI): domain Eukaryota; kingdom Metazoa; phylum Chordata; class Mammalia; order Primates; family Cercopithecidae; genus Chlorocebus; species Chlorocebus sabaeus. The sequence goes on from NC_132912.1 coordinate 4,669,933, forward strand.
TTTATCAGAAAGGACATTCTAAGGGCTTGGAGATGACCCCCCTTTGTGGCAAAGGCAAAGGACAGGGCTCGCTTTGGGGAAGGCTGGTTTTTTGCTACTTCCCATGGCCCTTGACCAAGGCTCTCTTACAACAAAACAACCCTATCTCTTTGAGCATCTACATTTAGTGTAACATTTATGTCAATCGTATCCATCTGAATATGGCTAATGTTTGGAGAAATCAATATTGGGCAAGAACAGATTTGTAGAAGCAATTAATTCATCCTATAAAGCCATGGCATAAATTTTCGTTTTTTTATGATAGTTTGATAACTCCTTGTTTTTCTCTACCTATTGCTATTTGAACTTTACAACAAACTCGTTCATAATTACTTAACGTAGAAATTAGATGATGGTTAGCAAAATCCAGCTTTTCCCCAGGCCAGTCATTTTTTATTGGTATTTTCTCCTGTGAAGGCTTTAATTCTATTTCCCAATACATTTTATTGTCAATATCTGTATTAGACTCTTACCAGCAACACCAGTGTTATAATATATCACACTATGGTAGTAAATGTAACTTGAAAAGTAAGTCAAAAGCTACTGTACCATCAGTAGAGTCCCACTCCATCGTTAACAATCACTCCAGTTTCTCATGATATTACATAGCCACAACGTCTCCCAGAGGGATGCCACGCAGATTCTAGGCTTCCATTTCACCTTGTCAATTCCAGGATCAGGAGTGCTCTTGACAATATATAGTCTCACCTTTTCAGACATCCAGTATAATTGAGCTAAGAGACAATATCATCTCGTGATCAACCTCTCTCAGGAGGCATCAATATAGTATTAGATTTGCCTCACTGCCTAACTCAGTTATTCCTCCTTTTCTCCTTTATCATTACATTTACCCAAACATCTGTTTTTGGAAGTATCACTGAATTTGATGACTGTGCTGGTCTAGATTGCCTGCAGTAATTCCAATCTAGCAAGTCCACTCAATTCACGCTCAGTGGTGTACATTAGGGTTACAGAAGTACAGAATTAGCGAGCTATTTCAATCAGACAATATTGCTATATTCTTTGTCAATCCCAGTTTTTCCAGAAGGGATCAATGCACAGTCCACCCCATCAGTCCCTTAGAATTCTGGTATAAAAGAAAAACATAGTTTCAGTTTCTTGCTACAGGATAATCCATGCTGCCAACATCCAGATCTGCAGCCCTAGTCTCAGGACCACTGCATTAGGTCGAAGAAAAGAAAGTTGAGGTGATGTGGGAAATAATGGTATAATCATTGCAGCCCTGTTCCCAAGATCACCCACAGAGTTGGAGGGATCGCTCTAGTAGGAACCTTCTCTTCCAAACACTTCGTGTTGAGTGTGAGCACACACTCAAGAAGGCATGTAAAGCCAGCCCTGCATCTCCTTCTGACAATCTCACTCGTGACACCAACTACAGAGTTAAGGAGTTTCCAAGAGGACTCTCACTTCTGACACCAATTAAAAAATGTGGGGGTCACAAGACCTTCTCACATCTTACAAAATTTGTAAATTTTGGGTACTCGAGACCACCCTTAGGGTTGAATAATTTCCTAGGAAGATCCACAGAACTCCCTGAAAGCAGTTACACTCATGGTTATTACGTACTATAGCCAAGTAATCCAGATTAAAATAAGCCAAGGAGAGAAGCTCATGGGACATACTCCCAGAATATCACCAGTTCTTGTCATTGGGATTGCCCCCACGAAAAGATTTTTAAACTTTCCTAACACACTAGGCTCTCTTCCACAGATGAGAGAAAGTTTGAAGCTGGTACCTGAATTTTCTACTTAAAGTATCTATGAGAAAGAGTAGAGCCAGATGTTTTGTAATAAGTGTCATGAGAGTAGATGGAAATAGCCCAATACAGTATGCAGACAAACCAAAGGGCACATGTTAAGACATTTAACACTGTTGGTTGTGACATTTCAGGATACAGAGAATATTTACAGAAGATATCATGGCCTTCAGATGAGGAATTAAGGGCTGTATCCTTAAGTGAGAGGATACTGCTGTGAGGTCGTGAGTCAGTCTCAGCTAGACAGTCTTATAACAATCTTACTAGCTAATAAGGTGAAGCACGGATGTTAGTTCCACAGCTGTTGACTTAATTTGTCTTGATGTCTTTAATCCATGTGATGATTGGTGAGTAAGGAGGGAATTCACTTACTCCCAATGAAGTAACAATCATGTACATATTAATTGGTAGTTTAAGGTTGGGACTGGAGAAGAAGTCAGTGGGGAAGGAATAGATTGAAAACCCTTCCTAGCAAGTATTGACCCAGAAAGTTATAGAGCCTGGAAGGACCCCTACCATGGCACCAGGAGGCCAAGACTCCACCTATAGAACTTCATCCAGGTGCCTCAACTTTCAAACCAGCATGACATAGCAATTTATCCAGTATAAGACTATGTCTGCAGGCATCTTGAAAGACTAGATGGATTTCCCTTACTGTGGAAGACCTCAGCATTGAAAGCAAAATATGAAATAGATTTTAGCATAGGGCATTAAGAAGTCTTTCCAGTTTCATTACTGAATCAAAACAATTTGGACTTGCCTGACACAGACAGACTCAATGTGTCCAGATAAACAGAGAATAATAGTATCTCAGCACCTATCTACTCAATCATGTCTGACATTCACTTTTGCTTAAGCTCAGTTTTCCATGAAGTGCAATATCCTTTTACCTGATTTAATTTCAGCTCAGATCTTGTTTGTTGTTTTTTTCTAATAATAAAGGCCATGTAGGAGACAGATAAAGAAAAGAAAAGAGAAAGGATTCATTAGTCAGCTACAGTCATAATAATGTCCAAAAAAAATCCCCACAAGATTGGCTTACAACAATAAGCATATGTTTTCATATTGTGGGTCTTCAGGTAGAGCACTATTTGATCTAGCTCATGCTTGACTGGACAACTCTTGTCTGAACTGCTGGTTCGAGGACTGGCTGCAAGCTATGGACCTGATTCATATCTGTTCCATGTATGTTAGTGGTACATTAGGGCTGAAGGTGGTGTAGTATCCAATTAGACATTTTCTTCCCATAGCACACCATCAGAGCACAACAGCCAAGCCATACCATGCAAACACATGTACATCCTCTCCTTACACCACATCTCCTAATGCTGCATTGGCCAAGGTAAGATACGTGGTCACTCCCAACAGCGGTCTAGAGAAGTATACTCTGCCCAGAGTGGAAGGTGCCAGGAATGAACATTGACTGCGCAATAACCAAAATTATCACCAAGGAAAAATGAGAGTGGAAAAACATTGAATACTCATCTTAAGTAGGTCCCAAAGCTGGCCATCGATAACAGAAAAGCAATGTCCTGCTTTGTTCCTTGGAAGAGATAGGAGCATGTTCATTGTTAGTTGCTAATAAAATTCTTTTGATAAAAGGCAGTAATTTTATGCCCTTTCAGGTATTATAAGATCTAAAAAGGGGAAAATCCAGAGTTATATCTGTTTTATCAATAGGCTTGAGACCTCTGTGAGTTTCAAGTGGTGGTTTACATTGAGAAATGTATGATTTGATTTTACATTATTAGAAACTAATAGGATTCTATAATTTTAGCAGATGCTCAACTACCAAAAAAAGGCCTTACTTCATTTAGTGCTGTTGGGTTCATCTTTCCAAATTGTACAACACCTTCAGAGACAACATAGGTCCTAACATAGATTTCTTCCACTATTCAAATTCCATTTATTCCTCATCCTCCTGCCAAATATCATTGGCATTAGTATTTTTATATTTAAATTATATTTTTAAGAATATGAAAACACTATATACTCATAGTAAAGTGTTAAAAATGTGGCATACATAAAGAAAAAATATTAGGTTATGTAATTAGTGATTTACCACTTGTGTTTTGCTATGTTCATTTCTACTTTTAGCTATATAGACACACACACAGACACACACACACACACACACACACAATTTTTCAAAGCTTCCTGGCTCTCAGTTGGCTATTCAGCCGAAAAATCATTTATTTTTTAAATTCTGGAATATTTTCAAGCATGTGTTTTCTCTCAATATGACTCCTTGCCCACTGTATCTATTATCTCCTTCTGGATCTCCTAAAAGATATATTGGGTCTTTTTAATTTTTTCCCAAGTTTCTCTAATTTCTTGTTCATTATTTCTGTTTGTTGTGCCAAAATGACCCTTTATGGCACCCATTGAAGTTTGTATTTTTGTAGTGATACTTTAAGATTTCCAGCTGGTATTTTTTCTTTTTTTTTTTTTAGGAGGAGTCTTGCTCTGTCACCAGGCTGGAGCACAGTGGCACAGTCTCGGCTCCCTGCAACCTCTGGCTCCCAGATTCAAACAATTCTCATGCCTCCGCCTCCCCAGTAGCTGGGACTACAGGCACATGCACCATGCCCAGCTAATTTTTGTATTTCTAGTAGAGACGGGGTTTCACCATGTTGGCCAGGATTGTCTCTTGACCTCGTGACCCACCCACCTTGGCCACCCAGAGTGCTGGGATTACAGGTTTGAGCCACTGTGCCTGGCCTCCAGCTGGTATTTTTGTATATAGTTGTTGTTGTATTCATGGTTATTACTCTTTCCTTTACATCTTTGAGTACTATGACTATTCTTGGCTTAAAATCATTTTCACATTTTTTCATTGTTTTCATTCAGATATACATTCTGTACTGCTTTGGACTGTGGGCTTTATTTTATTAAACTCACTAAGATATTTTATAATTTTTATTTTATGACACATATCGCAGCAAAAGTGTTCCCCTCCCAGTGTGCTTGATTTTATTTAGGGTGATTTTAGAAGGTCCAAACTTTGCCCTCTACAGTGCTGGTCTCTAGTCAGATCACACAACAGAGGTTCCTCCTAGCTCTTACTCTGGGCAGTTACAACAACATTGGATGTTCCCTGGGATCCAGAATTTCCTGGTACATTCATAGTTCCCAGTGAGTCACACTTCTTTGCATCCTTGCCCTTCTGCATTCCCTTCCAAAACTGACACAGCCCTAGTATTTGCTTTGGCAACAAGATATTAGCAAATGTGACACAAGCAGGCATTTGAAATGTGCTTGTGAATTGGGGCATGTTTTCCCTCTTGCTGCTCTTGAACCTGACCATCATGATATGAAGCCAGGCCTAGCCTGCTGGAGACATGTAGCCCAGTAAACTGACAGCACCTTTATTAGAAACACAAATGTGTACCCCTGGTCATTCAGGCCCAGCTGGGCATCTGCAGCCAGCTGAGAGATACCAGTGAGACCAGAGAGATGTCCACCTGAGCCTACTTCCAGATGCCAGATACTAGGGTGTTGCTTTAAGCCATGAAGTTTGGAGTGGCTTTTAATTTGGTAACAGATAAGTGAAGCACAGCGCTAACTTTGATGCCTTTATCACTCTCAGAAGCTACCCATGGCCCTGTCAATTCAACCCTATTCAGTGTCAATGTTCCTCTCCTGTATTCTGCTCCATATAAGTCTTCCATTTTGAGTTCTGCAGCAATCACAACAGATGTGCACGTGTGCTGTGAGTGTGCATGTGTGTGCATGCAGGTGTATATAAGTCTTCCATTTTGAGTTCTACAGCAATCACAACAGATGTGCACGTGTGCTGTGAGCGTGCATGTGTGTGCATGCAGGTGTGAGCATGCATGTGTGGATATTCACTGTGGAGAACAGTTTCCTGGTAGAGCTCACTTGACATCTTGACCCAGAAATAATTTCACATGTCTAAAACCAAACAATGTTATGCTCCACATAAAGTTTTTAATCCTGGTTTTTATTGTCACTTAGCATAGTTAATACAATTTGCACCAAAGAATTGAATAGTATTAAGATGGGAAGTGTAATTTTCAACTTCTAGCTAATTACATGATATGTATTAACATTTCCTTTTATTTATTATTTCTCTGTTGTTGAAAGTCAAGTTTGTTTCCAAGCTTTTCTTATTATGAGCTGTCGTCTCTGAGACACCACTTTACATACACGGAGGTGCATTTAGGAAACATTTTTTACTTTACTGATATTAAATACTTGTTCATGGGGATTTTCTCTGGTTTCCTCCCCACCTCTGTACTCTAATGCCCTAATATTACCATAATGTCCAAAGTCACTTAGCCTTGAAAATCCCCACCTACAACTGATTTCAACACTTGATGCTTAGCATTGACTTCTTTAGTCATTTTATTAATCATCGTCACTAATTTGTATACAATAAATCTTACCTGTCATATTAGATTACAAACTTAGTGAGGGCATTGATAATGTCGTGTATACTTTCATATTCCTTATAGTCCTTGAAACAGCTGTATACTACCTACCAACTGTTTAACAAATATGTAGTGTATCCTCTGCTTCCTGAGCACACCACTCTGTGGGGAAGAGTATTTCTCTGACTTTCACCCACTTGTCCTGCAGGTCTCCTTCACATTTTCCTACAAAGTGTTATTTGAATCCTTCAGAGATATTTTATGTTACAGATATGTTATGAGATTACAATGTAAACTACATACAACTTCCTCATAAGCCTTGCAATTATAGTCTTCCATATTTCCTCATTTTATTCTTCTCAATTTAATGTTTAAAGCCATGTATTAACCCATGGCTTCCAAAGCATGCTCTTTGGGGGAAAATAGAATCACGGTTTATTTATAGTTACTTACAAACTTTTCTACCATGAGTTAACTACTTTTTTTGGATTATAATAACTTTTACATAAAATATTTCAGAGAATTTAAATACAAACATACACACTAAGCACTGAGTAATGTATACATAATATATAAATCATAAAGAATATTATCTATAATACTCTTTGTTAAGTATTTTGCCTATTAAGAACATAGTAAAATTCCTATATTGTTCTTCATTATTTCAGATAAATTTACCTTTTCTTCTTTCTTCCCCAGTCCTCCCAACTCGATCAATATTTTTAATGAAATTTAGGAATAATATCATTTATTACCAATTGGAATAATAAGCATATTTTAAAATAACATTTTTGTGTGTCTAATAGAAAACATTCAGTGAAAAGTTAAATTAAACAGACATTTTATTTTTCTTTCTTTCTAGAGAAACAGATCCCCTGAGTACTAATCCATGCAAGAAAACAAATGGAAGTAAGTGTGGAAATAAAAGGGATGATTCAAGTTAAATCACCCATCCGCATTTTCACTGAACTATACAAACTGATGAGGTTATGCGTTTAGCTGATATGCATGTAGCTACTTCTGATCAAGCTAATTAATCTAACAAGCAAAATCTCTTTTGTTATGTTATTAAATCATGCTCACTTGCTGTGGCATAGTCTCTCCTACTTACCAATACTTTTTTTTATATCCCAAGTATAAATATTACATTTTAATAAAAAACACATGTCAAGAAACAAGCTCAATTCAGAGGCAACTGGGATTATCACGAGATACAGTCATAAGTATGTTCCTGGTAACAAATCTAGTAAGGATTCTCAATCAAATCTGGCTTCTTCTACCACAGACACCTTTATTTACACAATATCTTAATTTATTACTTCAATTTATTTGCTGGTCTGTTTTATTTGTAGGCTTAGTCTAATTTTAACACTGTCAGGAATAATTCACAGAGTATCGGGTGAGTCTGCTTAGAAGAGGGAACCTACGTTAATCTTTTCTGACTTTAATAGAATTAGACCTTATTAATTCTGACATGATTTATTTCATATTGTGTAAATACTAAATGCAAGCATAATGTTCTCATTGAAACAAGTGTTTTACATGCTTCATATACTGCAATTTGAAACATGAATTGAAAGTGAGGCTTGAAAACCATTTGAAATGACTTAATTCTTGTCAAACTTAGAAAGATTATTACCGCCAAATGGGAAACATGAAATGCAACAAACAGTGCTCCATGACGTCACTGGGAAGAAAGAGAGCAAAGGCGTGCACAGCCTGCGGGGCTCACCAATATCATTCAGGCAGATATTCTTACGGTAAACGAAAATTATTCCCAGTAGAGATACACCTGCATAATGCATATTTATTTTTTTATTTTATGTACAGAGAACTGAAGTTCCAATACATTCATGTTTGAGTTTTGTTGTTGCTTTGTTTTGTTTTTGTTTTTGTTTTTTTTTTAATTGGGGAAGATATTTTCTAGTATAATTGTCAGGGGCAATGCAACCTGGGTGTGCTTAGAGCAGGTAAGAAAAATGACGCGGGGACTTGGATGAATCTGGAAACCATCATTCTCAGCAAACTGAAACAGGAACAGAAACACCAACCACTGCGTGTTGTCATAAGTGGGAGTTGAACAATGGGAACACATGGACACAGGGAAGGAAACATCACACACTGGGGCCTGTCGGGGGTAAGGGGAAGGGGAAGGGGAGGGAGAGCCTTAGGACAAATAACTAATGGATGCGGGGCTTCAAACCTAGATGACGGGTTGATGGGTGCTACAAATCACCATGGCACATGTATGCTACCTATGTAACAAATCTGCACGTTCTGCACATGTATCCCAGAACTTAAAGCATAATTTTTAAAAAAGAATTAATTTTAAAAAAAAGAAAATGAACCCACCTAATGCCTCTACCTCTGTTTACCTGAGTTGCAGTGCGTGTGTCCTGTTATTTGTTGACTCATGAAAAAGTTAAACGAGGCTTTAGATTGTTTGCCTAGGTTTCTCATAATTTAGGTGACATTTTTAAAAGAAATAGCCAAAAAGAGGAAAATCATTATTGCTCTTACTAATTTGGGCTGATGTCTTCAGTCGATTAGCCAGATGATTTAGGACCAACAGTTGGTTGACAGTCCTTCGGATAATTTTTAAAGCATGAGAATGCTAGGATTGCATTTTTAGGGGCCTTGGTGTATCTACATCTAAGTTGCAGATGTGTGGAAATCGTTTGAACTACTTTCTAAGTACTATAAAATGAAAAGGAAATATTAATACTAGCTTCCTTCAAATGTGACTTGATCTATGAGGCAAAGGACTTTTTTTAAGAAGCAGAAAGGATACTAGGTCTTTGTTCTTTTGAAACAAGAGCAAAGATGGCACTTCTTTTAAGTCTCAGTTATTTATTTACCAGAAACATATGGAGAATAATATTAGACAAATGTTTCAGATTTCTAGAACAGTTCATTTTGTAGCTGTCAATTGGGGTGTGAATTACGTCGCTTAATATAGTACATGGATAACTGGAAGAAAGTGAGAAAATTTGCTGCATTTGTACATTTTATATAATATACATTATTAACTTGAACTAAAATACTTAATTCTTCAAACAGATAGCAAATTCAAAATTATTTTTTTGTAAATCATGGTTAACTTTCAGAAGTTTTTCTAAAATAACCATTCCATACAGCAGCGGCGATTTTAATTTTCCTAAATTTGGTGGGAGTAGTAATGTTATGATGATGTAGTAATAACACCAAAAGCAGAAGTAGCTCACCTGTTAGAAAAGTGATATCTGAAATTGTATATGTACCAATGAGAGCTATTTCATTGGAAGATCAATATTTTAAACCTTACAGACATTTCCAGGACTCACAGAAACCTAACATCACATCAAATGCCAGGAAGGTGCAGTGACTTCCCAGGGCTATGCACCTGGATCTGCAGCCTGATTGTGAGTCTATAACAGCATATCATCCCGTGAAACATATCTGAAAACTCTCCTTGCATATTTTAGGTCTATTCAGTGGGATGAAACTGTATCTTTAGTATATTTATCTTAAAAGTATTTGTTTGTTGGTGTGTTCATTAGCATGTGTCTTCTTCAAATTTATGTTTCCATGCTTGATGCTGTCTTTTTTTCCAGTATTTATGTATCACGTCTTTCCTTTATACCACAGTTTCTAAAAGTCATTGATTCCCACCACATTTTAGAAAATAGTTTATGAAAATAAAGAAGACCTGAGGTGTCTCTTATTACAGAATTTTAAATGACCCTTTGAGGTGCTGGCTTACATTGCAAAGCTTAAGTGACTCTGAAATGTTGGTTTCTATATATTGAGTTTGCTTTGTTTTCTTTTAACTTAAAGTTATAAGTCTTAGTGTAGACATATGCTTTCATTTCCCTTGGGTAAACACCTAGGAAAGGAATGGCTAGGTCATATGGTAGGTTTGTGTTTAACTTCTAAGAAACTGCGGAATGGTTTTCTGGGCAGCTGCACCATTTTGCACGCCCACCATAAAGCACTGAAAGGCTCCAGTTAGTCCTATCCTCAGCAACATGTGGTGAGGTCACTCTAATCTTAGTCACTGTACTGGGTACAGAGCGGTGTCTTATTGTGGTTTTGACCTGTTTTTCCATAATGACTAAACGTATTGAACACTTTTTAATGTTTTCATTAGTCATCCATATATCTTCTTTGGTAAAGGGTCTGTTAAAATTGTTGCCTATTCGTTGTTGTTGCTGCTGTTGTTGTTCAAAATTACATGTCTTTTTGTGGTTGAGTTGTACAAGTTCTTTGTATGTTCTAGATACATATCTCCTATAGGAGATATGTTTTACATGTATTTTTCTCTACTCTGTGGCTTGCCCTTTTTTTTCCTTATCAGTGTCTTCTGAAAAAGCATAATTTTTGTTTATTAATTTTATTTGTTATTTTATTATTTAATTAATTTAAATAAATTTTATTTTTTTAAAATTTAAAAATTTATTTATTTTTATTTATTTAAACTACATTTAACTGTCTGTTTCCCCAATTTGTGATTCTATCTCTTAAGTAAATCAAGGTTCTACTATGTAAAATAAGTTACTCAACAAAAATACTGAGTATAAAAGTACTATTAATAAATGCAGTTCTGTACCCAGTCTTATTTTCTATTTCATAAGTAAGAAATATTTGCCAAACAAGGGACATTAATTTTGCCCCTATGTTTTCTTTCAGAGTTTTTCTACTTTCAGCTCTCACATTTAGATCTATGAATGTTCATCGAAGCTTTATTTGTAACAGCCAAGCAGGCAAGCAACCCAAATGTCCATCAGCGGATTAACACACAAATCAACTGCATGTGCTTCACGTGAAATCCTACTCAGAAATGGAAGGAAGTGAATTATTGATACATGCAATGAAACAGACAAACCTCAAAATAACTGCTCAGTGAAAGAAGCTGGACAATAAAAAGTATGCACTTTATCATTCCATTTCTGCATGTTACAGGAAATGCAAGCTCATCTCAAGTGACAGTTCACAGAATCATGACTGCATGGGGAGGGGTGAGCAACGCAGAAGGAAAGGATGTATAGGAGGAATTAGAAATGGGCACAGAGAAAATATGGAGAATAATGAGCAAATACGTTCATGATCTTAATCACAACAATGGTTTCACCATCTGCATGTGTGTGGTTATTGGACTAGCAACTCATTAAATAATACTGTATTGATTTCAATAAATAAATAAATACAATCATTTCTTCAATAAATAAATAAAGCTTCAATAAAGCTGAAACACAATAAAGTTTCAATAAAGCTATGAAACATAAATGGTAAATAAATATACATTTAAACAAAAATTTAAAAAAAAAATCTTAAAATTGTAATGCTCACCTTGAAAGGGAACCCAGTTACTTTGTATGGCAACTTTTTTAAGGAAGAAAACTGAGATTTGAGGACCTAGCATATTACAGATGCTATACTAAATGCTTTCGTGTGATTTGTCTTGCTTCTCACAAGTATCCCATGCAATAGGGATTTTTAGGCCTCAAAGATTAGCACTGGAGAGGGTTATTGACTCTATGGCATCAAACAGTCACGAAACAGCAGAATTAGGGATGACGAAATAGAATAATAGAGTCCATTTCACTATGCACCCCTGAGTCCTTACACCCAGTATGACAACCCCATATGAGGGAGAGATAAGAAAGTAAGACGTAGGGTGTCTTGAATGTGAAGCTGTTACAGCTGTGCCCATATTATGCTCAGCAATCCCAGCACCGTGTGCTTGCCACTCAAGAAGTCCAACATGACTAGTCAAGGGCTAGCGTCCACAGAGCATGCCTGCCAAGACAGCCATTTAGCTTAGCCTTGCTTGTGAAGCAGGAAGCTTCTGGAGATAAAATAAGTCTGGCAGGGCAGCCTCAGGAATAATCAATTAGCAAAGGCCTCCAGGGAGACCATGTAGAGTCAGAAGGGCTGTGCCTGGCAGTGGGACCATTTGGGGCTTCCAGACAGCAGCCGTGAGACCAGTACATTGCATTTCACAGTGGCCTCGGGGTGGTCTGCATCCTCATGGGTCTTGGACTGCAGGTCCCTGGAGAAAGCTTTTCAAGGCTTCTGTTGCAAAGCAAACATGGGGTCAGGTGCATGATCATGGCACAGGCTCAGGCATGGGCATCGTCCCACTCCTGAAAATCTTCTTTCTGAAAGTAGAGTGAACATCAGAAATTTGCAGAGGTAACATGTGCTCAGTGAGGACCCTCAGAATTCAGACTAAGGGGCTTCGAGTTACACACGACTACAAAGTGCCAGAACCTTCAAGTGAGGAACAAATGAAGCCTACTGGTCAGAATTAAACAGGTTCAAACTCAGTTGAGGGGTAGCAAGAAGCAGTATTCAGGGATGGAAAATGAACAAGGTGTGGAAAAGACATAGGGGAATATCTGATGGTCTGTCTTCTTCCCTACTTCTCATTTTCAGTAAACTACATTTAAAAGGTTCCCCAATGTGTAATTCTCTCTCTTAAGTAAATCAAGGTTCTGCTATGTAAAATAAGTTAATCGACAAAAATACTGAGTACAAAAGTACTATTAATAAGTGCAGTTCTGTACCCAGTTTTGTGAAAATAAACAATTTGTAAGCCACACAATGATTGAAGTCTAGGACCACACAGTGCCAGTGGGGGAAAGTGTGCAAAACGAATGATTAAATAATGACAGACACCATTTGTGAGCTATCTCTATTTTCCAGATGAGAGGTTATAGCAATTAAATGGTAGATACGACGATGACTATGATCCAGACAGATCCTGGAGGCCTTCAAGGAGGAGGTGAGTTTGAGCCAGGCCGTGAAGGTTGTGAAGGCTCCAACTAGGCACAGAGCAAGTGGAGTCAGTGCCACAGAGGCTGAGTGGGAGGCAAGCACCCCGAGTTCTGGTAACGCGGCTGACAATTCTGATATGGGTTAAACGGACATGTTGATTCTCAGCAGCAGATATCATTGTCTACCGCTGATGGAATTGGAGGCATCATCGGATTAATGTTTTCATTTAAATATTAATCTCTTAAATTCTCAGTTATTTGAATTACAAATCGGAGCCATGTTATGATTATTAATAAGAAAGGCCTTGATTCTTGTTAACTGTGTCCTAGCCACCGAGCATTTGTAGTACAAAGAACTGGAAAAAAAAAAAAGTTACATCAACCAAAACCCAGCTTTCACACTGTCACGAAATTATGTTTCAGAAGGGAAGCTTCTTGGTAAAAATGCTGCTAAATTATCAAATAGCTCCACTGCCAAATGTAAGCATATTACCTGCCTCATCACATAGGCTGGCCTGAACCTTGAAGTGGCAAAAGCTATGAATTCTTGAAAATAAGTTAACGTTTTAGTCAGTGCTGTCTAACAAGGCAAAAGGCAGAAAAAATAGAAAACTGACAAACGTAACATGTGCTAGGGAAAGGCTATGCCATGAAGATTTCAGCCTCAACCCCCCGACTCGTTTCTGGCTAAAGTTTTTTCTATACCATTCTTCAGTAGGTGGCCGCACTCCAGTCTGGGCCATGGAGTGAGACCCCATCTCAAAAAAATAAATAAATAAATAAATACTAGGTGGGTGTTTTCCTATGTTCCACAAAGAAAAAAAAATAATGCCCAGTGAGTAATACAATTTGGCTTTAAGCAGCTATTTTGCCAGAATTTTGGCTTTAAGCAGCTATCTAAGCAGCCTGCCAGAAATTGGAAATGGCTTTGGTTTCGGTTCAGAGTTAAGTGCGGTGTCTGATGGTCTCTGATGGAGACCCCCTTTCTTCCAAGAGTTTGACCACAAAGTGAAAGCAGCGGTGCAGCTGGTGCTAGATGCAGTCACCATTCAAACCTACACTCATCCACACCGATGGAACAATGAGCACTCTTGTATGTAAATGTATTCTGTAGACGGCATTGTAAAAGGGAATGCTGAACTCTCCCTTAAAAAAAAAAAAAAAAAAAAAAGTCTTAAAAGTCAAGTATGGGCTACATTAAACATGAATGATAATAGAGCCGACAGATAAAGGACAACTGTGTGATTTATTACTTACTCTGCCAGTATCCACTTCCACTTCCACATAGAACAAAAGCTGATAGAAGGAAATGAAATTGCTGAAGACTGTTGTGAAGACATGAAATAATACGAGCATTCATTTAGTATTTGCGTCTGAGAGTGACCTTTTGTTTCTGAATGTTCTTTAGTTCCTCCCAAATCTTCTGGAAATTTTAACTTCAGAGAGAGACAGCAAACGAGAGAGAGGGAGAAAGAAAAAGAAAGAGATGGAGAGAGAGAGAGAAAGAGAGAGAGAATATGTGCTATGCATAATGTGTGATATTTGGAATAGATAAATGAATTTTAGCAAATTCTGCTTTAGTAAACAGCTCCTTAATGTTAGCTGAGGTGACCTCAGATAACAGATTAATGTGTTAGAGATGTTGGAGTTTGGCTAGGTAAAAGTGAAATTCACTTCAAATACTGAATATCCATGTAGATGTGTTCATCAAGGGGTATGTGAAGAGAGGCATGATTATTGAAAAGAATTTGAAACCCAAAGAAAAGATTTTGTAAAAATTATATTTGAACAAATTATATTTGAATAAATATTTTGTAAAACATCTTTTCTATAAAAGAAATCGACTTCCAGGATCTTAGAATAAAAGAAGTGAGGGAGTCGTTAGGCTGTAGAGTCATCTGCTTGTGTGCACTGAGTTTTGTGGGACAGAACACATTTGTTGGAACAGAACCTTTACACTGGACACAGCAGATGTCGGTATCAGGAAGGTTCCCTCAGCTCCTGAGTGCCACAGTGAGAAATCTCAACTTGTCCTTGTAACTAATTGATCACCACATTGTAACCAATTTTATCAACCAGTTGATCAAAGCTTTTGTTGTTGAGTGACCTTGGCAAAGGAGGTGCCAGGAATACCATTTACTCAGTCTGATGTGCTGCTTTTAGTGTTTAAACAAAACCAGATAAACATTACTTGAGTTGCCGTTCTTCCAGCAGCAATGGTGGCAAGAAATGCGTCCAGACTTTGGATAGTTTCAAATGATGTATAAATAACATCTTAAAATAAATTATTTTAAAATCAAATTTTAATTAAAATACAGTAGAGGAAGTAATATTACAATTTTGAATTTACTTGGATACCTACCTGGAACAAGAGTAAATTTGATCAAAGATCTCTGCCGAAGTCTAATAAATATTCACCTGAACGTAGGATTTAGGTATAGAAAGAATATGTAGTAGGTCGTAGAATAATGGTTTTCATTCAACATCAATTCTTTATAACACTGATGAGAATAAACATTAATTCCCAGCCACATCCACTGCGGGGAGTTGGCACATTCTTCCCAAGTCCGTGTGTGTCTTCTCTGGGGCACTCTGGTCCATGTTAGGTGAACTGGCATGTCTACGCGGTCCCAGGGTGAGTAAGGGCAGGTGCAGGTGTGAGTGCACCCTGCGAAAGGATGGCATCCAGGCCAGTTGATGCTGAACTGGAATACTTGGGTAAATAATTCTCTCGCTCATTTTCATTGATCTTTCTTAAATCTATGTATAGCTCACATTTACTTCAATATTTATTATTAGATGTGTTTTGATCTTTATTTGGAAATTTGGTCATGTTTTTGTAACCAGAAATCGGCCATAGGAACTTAACTCTCGTTTATACCAATTAGCAAACTTGTGATACCTTTTTCTTAAAGTCACAGTTTCCAAGAACCTGTTGATGGTGTTAAGTGAGAATTTACTGTATTTCTCCCTGGAACCAAGAACATTAGTAGAGAAAATGAACACCTATAATAATCATCATCATCATCATAATAGTAATAAATTCCCTAACATAACTTAAATAATCTGAGGAGCAGACAGTGATAGCATCCTGATTATTAAAGATAAAATCAGGTTTTGAAAGCTATGAAAAAATGTTACTTTAAGACACAATTTAAATGTGTTATAGTTTAATCAATTTTATCTACTATATTAATGAATTATTTGTTGGAAAATGGTATAATTTCATTATCAATTAGAAGTTGCAAAACTTGAAGAAAGTTAGATTTATTGAGCGTGAAGAAATGGTAATTATTTTATGAATTAAAGTAACATCCTAAATGTACCTTTAAGCAGATCACTAATAAATTCTTCCACATTAAAAAAAAATGATTACTTTCAGCTGGAATCAAAGGAGTGGAAGAATTTTAATTGCTACATTTTTAAACAGTTGCAGCTGTTTCCTATCAAATGATTTTCAGTTCTAGTTGATTTGGCCTTACTTAAGTCATGAAATGTAAACTGCAGGAATGGCTCACTCTTGTTTCAGCTTACAAACAATAAACTTAAAATTATCATTCCCAAATTTTGTAAATAAATAAACTGAGAGGCATGACAGAGCTGTCTACTTGAGTGAGCAGAGTGTAGAATTTATTTTCCACTCAATTTATTGCACAGATTTTTTCTTACATTTTCTTAATGCTCCTTCCTGTAACTGGCATGTAATACTTCTTGGTAACACTGTAAAAATTTACTTAATTATATAATCTTATTATCATAATATTAGCCATTAACTCTATAGCTAGGGTTTTAATAAACACTGGAACTTATGTAAAAATATAAGAAATATCTTAAAATTGTAACAATATTCAGATGGCTCTCAGTTGGCTGTAATCACTGAGAGACAGTATGCAACTTACAAGTACAAAGATACTTGTACTGAAACACACATAATTGCTTTTATATTGAAAATACCTCTTAAGACTAAAACACTGAAACGAAGTATGAAAAAAAGAACTTGGAATTAACCTAATTCAGAATGAATCGCTTCGTACCCTAACTGTTGTAGCTTCTTCTAACCCATCGGAAAAGCGTGTTACTCTTCCAGTATTTCATTATTTAAATACCTGTCTCCAAATTACTCAGTATTTCTCTGGAATTGGCTTTCAAGCTATATTCCTCTCATGTTTAGAATATTTCTGAGACTGTGTGTTTGCAAAAATGTTACAAAGCATATTCTCTAACTTGGATTTCCACCGACACTTGGGGTCATAGTGGGCTCACTGTGCAGGCTGCCGTGCCTGGCTCCAATGCGTGGGCTATGGCTGAGTCACCTCTTACCCTCTGGTGTCTCAGCCTCCAGGGACACGTGAGCTTCCAGGTTCTACCAAGTGACAGTCATACAAGGAATGAGCCAAAGATTCAGCACCAGAGTGCCCAAGAGGCCACGTCATGTCACCAGGGTACATGGGGAAGCTCCCTGCACTGGCAACAGGAGAGGGAGAAGAGGGCAAGTAGATTCCTGGGCCTTTCCGATCTTCCCAATTCAGGAACTTTTCCAAGGTAAGGGAGGCTGGAGGATGTTGACCCCTCATTCTTTTGCAAAAACAATTGTCTGCCTTTTGATGTCAGTAGCCTCTCCAGATGGCCTGCCATTGCCGTCATGCCAGCTGCAGCAGGGAGGTGCAGCTGGGGCTGTGTGTTCCATGGAGCTGGCAGCAACTGGGGACAAGTGGGATCCCCGCCCCTTCTGAGTTGGGGCAGGAGCTCTCCAGGTGCCACTGCAGCTGCCCAAACTGGGGCTGCAGACCCAAGGCTCCTGCTCCATGGAGCAGGCAGAAGCCCTGCACCCCAGGCACAGCTGCAGCTGCCCAAACCGCAGGGGCAGACGCAGGCATTCCTGCATTCTGGGGGGCCTGGGAAGGCCCCCTGCCCTCATGGACTCAGACGTGCCTGTTCATGCTGCTTGGCGTCTCCCTGCTGTTGGCACCTGCTCTGATTGGAACAAAGTTGGGGCCAAGCCTAGATGTCATGAATGGCAGTAGGAGGCAAACAGATTCCTAGGTGGAAGGGGGTGGATCCCCAGTGAGGCCCCACCTTCAGGTCAGGGAGGGCCTGAAGACTGGGGGCTGGGCTGCCAGTCCTATGGACTGGAGTGGGAGCTTGTGGCGACTTTTCGGGGCCTGCTCATGGCTGTCCATGGACCAATTGGCACTTTCTCCTCTCTGAAGCCCATACAAGCTCCGGGCTCAGCCAGAGCTGCTCAGACTACTCGCCAGTCTCCTGTGAGCTGTTCCATTGCTCAATAAAACTCCTCTTCACCTTGCTCACCCTCCACTTGTCGGCATACCCCATTGTTCCTGGTCACGGGACAAGAACCAGTGCCTTTTGCCACCAAATGGCAAAGCTAAAAGAGCTATAACACAAACAGGGCTGAAAGATGTCCCTTGCTCACCACACTGTGAGTGAAGAGAAGGAAAAGAGAGCTATGGCCCCTAGGGGAGTGCAGACCTGGAACTCTCAGAGCCAGGGCTGTGACTTTCTTTGTGGTCTTGCAGTGACTGGCATCTCCAAGCTTCTGGACACCTCTGCATTCCCCAGTGCCAGTCAGGGAAGTTGCTTGTGGTGCACCTGGTCCAGCCACAGTCCCCCAGAGAGCCGCTGCCTGTACCAGCACCCAGAGCTGCCCACCCTGCTGCAGCAGTCGGCATGTCTGATGGCGCAGTGGCCGGACCTCACTCTCCCTCACAAACCCCTCACCGCCCCACACCTGACTCACCCTTGGCAGGCGTGGGATCCCGGGTAGCAGCATAAGCTGAGCACAGCCTTCCAGACCAAGTCGGTGGAATAAGCCCAGTAGGCCCAAGTAAAACTCGGGAAAAGGTGCCACTGGCCAGAGGTTTCAGGCCAGAGAAGCAACACCCCAAAGATCCCATAAAACCTTCACTAGGTTACCATCTTGGGGATGACAGCCCTCTAATTTAACAATGAGAGCTCGGATGGATACGCCTTTACATTTAAATGCCTTCTCGTGGAAATAGTAACGCTGAAATATGTTGGTGACTGTTGCTTGGTTAAAAGAGTATTAAAAATGTCTCCCATGTCTAAATATTTCTAATCCTCCTAAATTAGTAAATGTAAGAGGATACTTACTCCCTCCACCCCATCATTAGAGAATCACAATAACAAGGCGACAAGATCACAGTCTTCTTCGGTAAATTCCCTCTGAGCATTTGACAATATTGTTTAGTGACCGAGCCAAATAATGTTCCCTCATCGGATTCAGTTCTCTTAGACCTGGGGCCAGAGAAGCCACATGCCTTGCACAGTGCAGTGCAAAAGCACAATGCCCATCCCTTGCTCAAAATGAAATAAAAACATGCCATTAAATTGCCAAAATACAGGCTTTCTCCTTTTCCACGGTCTCTCTCTCAACTTGTCGTTGCATTTTAAACATGCCATTTAATGTCATTCTAACCAACAAAATACAAAAATGTAAATCACTAGCATGAGCTTTGTCATTCATCTCTTGTGCAATGCCACTTTAAAATACAAATAAAAGACATTTAAGCATTATGCTCTTTAACCTGCAATTTTGGTATCCCTGAAATTATACAGTGTGCTGTTCATAACTTGTACGTGCATCTTGTTCTTAGCAGAAGAGAGGAAATCCTTCACAAAACAAACTCAAGGGATTTAATTTTTTTATTTCCCTTTTTGGTATGCACACAGTCTGCCAGCATTGTCTATGATGGACTTACTGATGAGTGAGAAAGTAGAATAAAGAGGGTGCTGTGGGCTTCTCTGTCCTTTCCTTCTACACCATCATTTCAGCATCAGTGAGAAGTAACACTTGTTAAGAAAGCATATGCAAGGGCCCTTGATTGTTTGTGATTCCTGCATTGCTATGGTCTTTCTGCATTTGGGATACTCGGTTTGAATAAAGATTACAGCCTCCTAAGGTGGCCAGTTTCCCCACTAACGTTTGCTTTGTACTCAAGCGGATCCTGCTGAACCCCCACCCATTTGCAGGCCACCAGAATCCTGTGCTTGTGGGTCATTGCAATACTCTGTGCAATCAGGGAGTGGGAACAAGAGACAAACATATCACCCATATCTGCTCTACTCACGTGCATGGTCTATTGTTCCATCAAATTTCACCTAAAAAACACAAGTTCTTAGGTAAAATTGTTATACATTACTTTTCCCTTCCTTCCTCCCTTCCCCCTTCCCCTCCTCCCCCTCCTCCCCCACCTCCTTCCCTCCCTCTGTTCCTTCCTTCCTTCCTCTCTTTTTCTTTCTTTCTTCTTTTTCTTTCTTTCTTTTTTCCTTCCTTCCTTCCTTCCTTCTTTCCCTCCTTCCTTCCCTCCTTCCTTCTTCTCCCTCTTTCCCTTCCTTCCTTCCTTCCTTCCTTCCTTCCTTCCTTCCTTCCTTTCTTTCTTTCTTTCTTTCTTTCTTTCTTTCTTTTCTTTCTTTCTTTCTTTCTTTCTTTCTTTCTTTCTTTCTTTCTTTCTTTCTTTCTTTCTTTTCTTTCTTTCTTTCTTTCTTTCTTTCTTTCTTTCTTTCTTTCTTTCTTCTTTCTTTCTCTCTCTCTCTTTCTTTCTTTCTTTTTCTTTCTTTCTTTCTTTCTTTTTCTTTCTTTCTCTTTCTTTCTTTCTTTTTTCCTTCCTTCCTTCCTTCCTTCCTTCCTTCCTTCCTTCCTTCCTTCCATCCTTCCTCCTTCCTCCTTCCTTCCTTCCCTCTTTTTCTTTCTTTCTGACAGAGTTTCACTCTCTCACCCACGCTGGAGTGCAGTGGTGCAATATGGGCTCACTATACCTTCCACCTCCTGGGTTCAAGGGATTCTCCTGCCTCAGTCTCCTAAATAGCTGGGATTACAGTCATGGGTAACCAAACCTAGCTAATTTTTTGCATTTTTAGAAGAGATGGCATTTTGCCATATTTGCCAGGCTGGCTCAAACTCGTTATCTCAAGTGATTCACCCTCCTTGGCCTCCCAAAGTTCTGGGACTACAGACGTGAGCCATTCGCCTAGCCTGTAAATTTTAAGATAGCAAGAACAGAGCATTAAACTAAGCTCAGCATCCTTCAGATAAAAAGGCCCGGTATCTAGGCACAATTTGCACGCCCGTGAAGCTGGCCGTCCGTTGGCTACATCCGTCTAGGGCCACTCCGATGTCCTCAGTACCTGGCCCCCTTTAGGTGTTCAGTAAGAGATGTTCACTGAGCCGTCAGCCTCCATGCATCTTTGGATAGCAGCACCCAATGCCTTTTCTTTCTCTTTCACATTGTTGCTCCTTTCCTCCCTTCCTTGCTTCTTCATCCCACTCCTTTCTTTGTTCTTCATTTTTCTCTTTCAGTTTTGGAGTTTTAATTGTGGTTATAGTCAGATAGATGGGGCATTTGACTAGGTTTTAAATATTCTTACTATAAGTCAATTTTTATTGAATGCTCAAGTGCCAGAGTGTTGGAAATTTTATTACTATCCTTGAAACTAGCAACATTCAACATTTGTATTCATTTCCGAAGTACAGCTATGACTGAAATGAGAAAAATCAAATCACTCATGCCTAAGAATAAAATTTGTAACATGACTTTAACACTTAACTGGGGATGTCAATCAGTATGACGTCACCAAAAGTAGAGCTGATTAGGCAGTTTCTGGAAGAAAATGTGAACAGAACCACCAAAGATAACTCCACTTGCCTTATAATTAAAACTATGATCAGGTCTTTGAAGGTACTTTTCCCTTTCTCTGGATTTGCCCCCTTTAGTAAGAGGTGGTTACTTTCACAGATGGGGCTCAGAGGTTATTTTCTTTGAAAAAAAAGTTATTTTAAATTCCGGGATATATGTGCAGAACACGAGGTTTGTTACGTAGGTAAACATGTGCCATGGTGGTTTGCTGCACCTATCAACCCATCACCTAGATACTAAGCCCCACACGCATTAGCTATTTATCCTGACACTCTCCCTCCCCCTACCCCACTTCTTGACAGGCCCCGGTGCATGATGTTCCCCTCCCTGTGTCCATGTGTTCTCATTGTTCAGCTCCCACTAATGAGTGAGAACATGCAGTGTTTGCTTTTCTGATCCTGTGTTAATTTGCTGAGGATAATCAGCAAAGGCTTCCAGCTTCATCCATGTCTCTGCAAAGGACACGATCTTGTTCTTTTTTATAGCTGCATAATATTCCATAGTGTATATGTAACACATTTTCTTTATCCAGTCTACCATGGATGAGCATTTGGGTTGATTCCATGTCTTTGCTATTGTGAATAGTGATGCAATACACATACAGATGCATGTTTCTTTATAATACGATGATTTATATTCACTTGGGTACACACCCAGTGATGGGACTATTTTTGCATCCTCCCTTAGCCAAGGCCCCAGGGCAATGCCGCAGCTCTCCTCACTCAGCTCTTACTGCACTCATGCAAGAGACTTGCTACTCCTGGAAGGCTCTGCCTCTGAACCTCCGGAGGGGACAAGGGGAACTCCTACCCTTTGCTGTCTCTGTATCTCCAAGCAACAAGCAAAACACCTGTCACAAAGTAGATGCTTAATAAATATTTGTTAAAATCAAATGAAATCATGTATACTGCTTCCCCTACACTCAGGCGGAAATGAAAAATGTGCTGTGACCAGTGGGGGAATATAAGAGGAGGGAGCTCAAATGCTCAATTCTGTGCTCAGTCTTCTGGAGTGAATCTGCCTGCTGTGGGATAGGTTCCCCACTGTCTGCTGTCTCTTCCCAGCTCCTGCTTTGAAATGTGAGAATTGTACATTCCAAGAATCTGGTGCAAGGAAGAGTATAAAATTGACAGCAGCAGAAAACAACTTGGTTTACTAAACATCAGCATTTTACAACAAAATACACAGATCAGTAAAATTTCTTGAGCAATGCTACCACTATCTTTGAAATTTAGTAAACGTTTTTTGTAGCATAACCTTCCAACTGCTGTTGCATTTTAAATCTAAATATTTAGGAGATGTGAATTTTAGCTAATATACTTGTATAACTAAAAAGCAAAGAAAGATAGCTGAATAGATGAAATAGACAGTTTTCCCTATATACCCTGCTAAGTATAGCTAACACCCTGGGTGGAATATATAAAATAAATATTAAAAGATTCTGAAAAATGGAAAGAAGATGGCAGATCAGCCAGCGAACTCAGGGTTTGAGGGAAAAGCTGGCGTTGGGTTCCCTGGGCTTCCTTCTTGCCTCACATATCCAGGACTGTGTGTTAGAGAAGCTGGCAACTAGGAAAACCAATGGGTGTAGACAAAACATCCCAGGAAAAGTGTGCTTCCCCCAGAAAGGACCAGAAAGGGGCAACTACATAAGCCAGAAAACGTGTAGGCAGTAACTGTAAAATTATGGGTAAATACAAAATATTTTCCTTCCCCTGTTCACTTCAGTTGAGTTTTTAACATTAGAGATCTAACAATGCAATAAAAAATTATGGTGCCAATATCTGACATAATAAGCAAACTCTGGGTATTGAGTCAGAAATTGGAGCCAGTGTATGACTGGAAGTATCATTCAACCAGAGCCTACCCTCAAGAGGTTCCGATGTTGCAGAGGACACACAACAGAAGCACAGGGCTGGGGCACATTGGAGTCTTGGGGACCCCAAGAATGGAGATCAGTGTTAGTAAATTTCCTGGTTTGGGTTTGAGACTTGAAGAGACGCTACCCTAGAAATAAGAGTTGTTTGTAAAGATACCAAGACAGCTTCAAATCACAACTCTCCCTGGAATTGAAAAATGTGATCCAGGCTGTCTAAGGTTTCTAATCTGCTACCAGAAGCAACGAGCAGTTCTCTGCAAAGAAGGTAACATCATAGTCCTCCAACTATTGTGTAGTTTTTCAACATGTCTCAACCTGTCATGGTAGTTAATAGTTACCAGGCAATGGGGAAGGAAATAAACAATCATGCATGCCACAAAACACAACAAAAAATAGAAACAGACACAGAGAAGACAGGTGACAGAGAGACTCCATGCATCACCACACCTGGCTAATTTTTGAATTTTTAGTAGAGACGAGGTTTCACCATGTTGGCCAGGATGGTCTTGAACTCTTGGCCTCAGGTGATCCGCCCGCCTCAGCCTCCCAAAGTGCTGGGATTACAGGCATGAGCCACTGCTCCCGGCCTTTATTATATTTTATAAACTTACTATGTTAAAAAGAAAACTCTTCATTTCCTAAGGTAAAACCATCCAACAACTAAAATAATATGTTTGGGTTCATACTTTGGAGGGAACAGAAAGAAAAGAATCTTCCTAATAAATTAAAGTTTACTGAAAAACAAAAGTCAAACAAATGGTAAGAAAAATACTAACAATCTTAAAGAAAAATGGGAAAAGAGAATGAATAAAGGGTTCAAGGCATGGGAAGTAGAAATAGCCTTTAAACATAAGAAAAGATGGCAACCTCTACTGCTAAGGCTAGAAATGGAAATTCAAATTATCTGTAGCACCACTTTTTGCTATCAGATTGGGAACATTCCACATGTGATGTAACCATAGAGGGTAAAACTTTGGTTTTTACACAGCCTTTTGGTCTGTCCATACCTTCAACCCCTACAGAGGGAATTTTGGCAATACTAGCAAAATAAAAAATGCACACCTTTCCTTTGAACTGGCAGTTTACTTCTCATGATCAATCATGTAGCTTGACTACTCACTGTGTAACTTACGAATGATTTTGTTAATTGTGGTCTTGAGGTAGGAGATCAGCAGGATTTATTTTCAAAAACCAACCACCAACCCTCTGGCCAATACAGGATGCAGTAAAGAAACCAACAGAGGCCAGATATGGTGGTTCACGCCTGTAATCCCAGCACTTTGAGAGGCCGAGGTGGGTGTATCTCCTGAGGTCAGGAGTTCGAGACCAGCCTGACCAACATGGTGAAACCCTGTCTCTAACAAAAATACAAAATTTAGCCAGGCATAATAGTGTGTGCTTGTAATCCCAGCTACTAGGGAGGCTGAGGCAGGAGAATCACTTGGACCCGGCAGGCAGAGGTTGCAGTGAGCCAAGATTGTGCCAGTCTGGGCATCGCAGCGAGACTCCATCTCAAAAAAAAAAAAAAGAAAAGAAAGAAAGAAAGAAAAGAAAAAAGAAAAACCAGTAGATGGGACAAAAACGACCTCTAGTTGTTTTCACTGCTTATTAGCATAAGGACACTCCCACCAGCACCGTGACAGTTTATAAATGCCATGACAATGACCTGTAGTTACCTTATATAGTTCCCAGAACTTCCCATTCCTCTTCTAGAAAATTCTGAATACCTCACCCCTCAGTTAGTACATAGTTAAGAATGGACATAAATAAAGCTAGCCAGCAATTCCTGAGTTTTCCTCTAGGCTGCTCTGGCTATGAGAAAGCCCTGCTCTGGCTATGGAGCCGCCATTTTGCTGCGCCCTGTTGCTCTAATAAACTTGCTTTCTTTCTCTGTTGGCTCATTCCTGAATTCTTTCCTGGGTGAAGCCAACTGCTCTCCTGAGCTGAGTCTCTTTTGAGGGTTTGCCTATGCTGGTCTTGTTTATAAGAGCAAATCATTGAAAACAACCTCATATACGTTAATAGCAGACTGGTGAAACAAACAATGGTCAATCGATAAAGTGGGAAGTTTGAAAGGCTTGAAAAAAACAGTATTCATGGAAAATGTCTAAGTTACATATGTTAGTTGAATAAAACAAGTTACAGACAATATGTAATATTTGAAAACTTAATTTTTAAAAATGTTGAAAATATTCTTAAATATCCATCTCTAAATGAAGACGCATACAATTTCTAGAAGGAAACAAAAAACATGAAGGCCAATGTGTAACCTTTCAGGTCACATTGCTCATATCAGATTCGAAGCAAATAGAAAGACCAGAGCCCAGCTTCAAGGGGAGCTGTTTCCTTCGAACCCCATATGAATAGGTTGTGAATGAATTCACTCAGATCATGCACTGTGGCAGGCCTGTTTGAGAACCACATGAAATATTGCATATTTGAAAAAACACAATAAGAAATTATTTTTAAATAAAATAAATGTAAAATATAAGGATCAGAAAGGAAGGTACCAAGCACTTCTCATTTGAAGAAGATACAATCGCTTTCATAGAAAAGACCAAAGAACCTACAAATACTGAGTTAATGCTCTTTCAATTTGCTATCACGTCTAACAGGAACACATTAGCTGCCATATTTTTCATTAAATCCACCCAAGCTAACCTAATCTAAGCTAACCCAATCCAAGCTGGGTTAAAACTTTTGGAGTTCTCTGAGTATAACTCATTCATTTTTAACACATTGCTATGTGCTTCCTTGAAGTATCGTTGAGTAGTTTCATGAGTTAGTTTGATCAATTTACTTGGATTATAACATCCCAGAAAACAGGGACCAATATTTTGTTTCATTCTTAAGGCCTGTGCACTGTCTTGTCATGTGGACAGTTTGTGGACAATAAATGTGCTCATTTTAAATAATACTTGGAATGAATAAATAAATGCAATGGAACTCCAAAATTCTAGACTTTTTGAGTGATCCACCTTATGCAATAGTCTAGGACAAAGTGTGTTCTTCAAACCAGCAGCATCTGCATCACATGGGAAATCAGAAATGCAGATGCTTGGACCCCAACCCAGATCTAATTACTCAGAAACTCTGGGGTGGGCCCAGAAATCTTGCTTAGGATGCCCACCAGGGGATTCTAATGCAGCTGGCGTTGGAGGGCTAGTGTTCTTGGAGTTAAAGACTATGTCACCAAATAAAGAGACAAGGAGACAGAGCTTCTCAAACAGTTGATGATCGGGCATTATTGTTTGGGAGCAGTAATTGTTTGCACCAGTTCTCTGTTTGACAGCCTTGTCTCAATTTGATTATTTTGTGAAAAGGTGCCCTTGACTCTGATGTCTAACTTTTAGAGTTAAAGGCACATATACCTTTCAGCTGGAGAATTCCTGTGGAGCAGGACTTTTCAAACTTTGCTGTCTGTAAATTTTCACATGAAGTATTTGCTAAAAAGTGGGCTCTAGTCTCAAAATGTAGATTCACTGGATCTGGAGTGATTCCTAGCATTCCTGTATTTTTTTTTAAACAAGCAGTCTTGTGAATCTGTTGCAGGTGGATGGATGATGGACCACATTTGAGACTCACTGCGCTGCAACCTTGCTACTCAAATTATGATTGCAAGCCAGTGGCACTGGGATTGGCTGAGAGATTGTTAAAAATCCAAAATCAGTCATCCCATTGTTGACCCATGGAATCAGAACCTTCATTTTAGCAAATTTCCCTAGACATTTGTTACCCATATTAACATTTGAGCACTGTTGTAGAAGTTGATGAGAACAATAAGTTACGTTATTATGTGACAAGACACTGGCTGAAAGTAAAGAAAGACAATTTCCAAACAACTTATTCTCCATGGTGATCCCCAGGATTCTATTAAATCCTACCATTTTTATTCCTCTTCATTTCTGATTACATTTTTCCTTCATAACTGCAGGTTTAGGGGGAGAAAAATCCCTGATATTATTATATGTTTATTATAGTGCATATTTAAATAGCTCTCATTAAAGCTCAGTGGAACATATATAGCACTACAAATGACACTAATGCAATTAACAATAATGTATGTGGGACCCTGTATGTTTTAATACATAGAAATAAATTATTTGATTATAGAAAATTAATAAATAATTTGTGATGCCTGTGGTAAGATGTTGACCCAATCATGTATTCTGTTTCCTTTCAGGATTTTAATATTTATATAATTTAGATGTTACTTTTAAAAAGGGAATATTTTAAAATCTTATAATTGTGTCTATATCTATTAATTTATAGTCAAGAAGGGTACATTTACTTAAGGTAGAAAAATATCATTTACATTGAATTAACATTTAACTAAGAAACAAAATGTTTTCACCTATTAGTATAAAGGAGCTTATTAGACTTTGAGTAGATAACTTTTCTTTTTTTTTTTTTAATTTATTTATTATTATTAAACTTCAAGTTGTAGGGTACATGTGCACAACGTGCAGGTTTGCTACATATGTATACTTGTGCCGTGTTGGTGTGCTGCACCCATCAACTCGTCATTTACATCAGGTATAACTCCCAATGCAATCCCTCCCCACTCCCCCCTCCCCATGATAGGCCCCGGTCTACTTTTCAATTTATTTTTGTATAAGCAAACATTTTCACTTAAAACAATATGGCTATTTTGATGGTCAGCTACTATTCTTACTTGTTGCCATTTTAGTTATTTTTCTTTTTTTGTAGTTAGCCTTAGGGACAGTCTGATAGATCTTAGTACTACACAAAGACTAAAAATGTCTAAAACCTTAGAATATGTACGCTAAAAGCTGCAGAAGACTTGCCTTAAACATAGTCAAAAACACTGGCTTCCTACAGGGTGAAGAATGGCCACAAATCCTTTGGAAACAAGAGGGATATAAATAAGTATGTGGATAAATATTTGTGGCTCAATGGAGGCGGTAACAGGCAGGATTATTGGTCCAAAATTGGTCCAAAATTATTCACATG
Source organism: Chlorocebus sabaeus (assembly GCF_047675955.1). Classification (NCBI taxonomy): domain Eukaryota; kingdom Metazoa; phylum Chordata; class Mammalia; order Primates; family Cercopithecidae; genus Chlorocebus; species Chlorocebus sabaeus. The sequence goes on from NC_132912.1 coordinate 4,698,429, forward strand.
ACTATCGCACATTCCTTCACCAGAGAGATATGGTTAAACAGAAAACTGCACCTTCTTGATTGCAAATACTGCTGGCGGGGACACTCCTGAAGCTCTTGGGAGTGATCCTCCCTCTTGGTCTAACGCCAGAGAGTGTGAGGGGAAGGCATCTGTGGGAACAGCCCAGGACCTAGAGCAGGGAGGCAGGAGCCCAGCAAAGCCATGTTCTACCCCTTTATTAAATTTCCTAACTCGGCGGTTTTAAAGGAAAAGACAAGCAAAGGCCTTTTATTGACAGAGAAATGTGTTTCTTAAATGTGTGTGTACACAGATGGAGAAGACCTGCACATCTGTGTTGTTTTCAAATGAAAGGTCCACGGAAGAAGCTCCTATTGAATCTGGGAACCACCAAGGACGTTAGCTGGTGTGTGGGCACCACTGGGAGGGCAACCAGGGTATCCACGCTGCTCTGCTACTAGGTAACAGTTCGATTTGAGGCACTTGCTTCATCTCTGTCTGCCCAAGTTTGCTCATCCATAAAATAAATTGGACTAGAAGATCCCTAATATCCCCACCGTTGTCTTTTTTTTTTTCCAAAGAGCAATAACCAGTGAAAAAGAAAATGAGTAATTTATATTTTCCCAACTAGTTTTAAAATTACAACCCTAGGCTTACAGCACTGCAGTTACTTTCTATGATTCAGTTATTTAAAAAATAAAACACAAAAATATTGAAGAAAAAGGGAAAAACGATTTAGGCAAAGAATAAAATCATGATTTAACACTGAAGCTCCAGGCTTCGTGGGCGTTGAGTAGCATTAAAGCAGGGTGAACGTTACGTTTCCCCACTGCACTCTTCACCCATTCTTTACAAGAAGCAACTTCACATCTTGCAAGGCATTACATTAATTTCTGACATCTTCCATGCATTATAGTCATTATATCATTAACTGCACACGGATTTTATTTTGAAAAGAGGGAAATGAAACCATCGTTAGATTCTTGACTGAAGACCTGAGAACATCCTACTTGAATTGGTGAGTTTCATTAAGATGAATTTCATATGAATTGCACACGTGAATAATAATTGTCGATAGAAATATATCTACTTGGTTTAAAAGTGCTAAGTGGTAATAATGAATGAGTATAATTTACCTGGATAAACGTAGCTAGAAATATGATTACCAATCATTTAAAAATTTAGGTTTTAGAGAGAATTTTATATTTCAAATAATGATCTCTAAACAAATCATATTTCTTTAAATATCCCCAGTATCAGTGGTTTGTTTTTCTAATACCTAAGGCTTAAAGATGATAATGGTGTCTGGTCATATCTAGAATGAGTGAGTGTTACTCAGTGAGATAAATGTAAGAACATTTAGAAAATAAGATAATAAAAACTAGGTCTGTAATTACAGTGAAGCCACCCAAGAGATCCTCTCTGTATCTAGTAAAATGTTATCGATTAGTCGATCAATAGTTCATTATAATAATTAAAACACCCAATAACATTTTTTTAAAGAGAAAGGTTGTTGCTGTGTTGCCCAGGCTGCAGTGCAGTGGCACCATCATAGCTCATGGCAGCCTCCACCACCTGGGCTCAAGCCATCCTCCCTTTTCAACCTCCTGAGAAGTGGGGACTACAGGTATGAGTCACGTAATGAAACTTTAAATGGACTTTTGGGTCTACTATTTTAGGATCTGGAAGATAAGAATCTTCTGAATTGGCCAGAGTTTCTTTGAGAACATTTCAAGATACTAAGGGACAGAAGTTCATTGTGATGGTTTGTGCAGCAGCAATACTACTTCCTCTGCTCCAGGCAGACTTCCTTCCTGACCTCAGCCACACACACACCACAGGCTAACTTTACCCACTTAAGGGGTGGGCACAGGAACTGGCCCTGAACACATAGCTCAGCTTTATCAAGAGGACTGGATGACTGCTCTCAAAATGTGTGTGGCGGGTGGGTCACCTGACCACATTTAATACAATTAATCACATTGATCGGTCACAGGGGACACCTATTTGCAAATCTTATTTAGTTTGAGGCAGGTACAAAGGTGGCATGCAATTGTAACTCTCTTAACTTAATGAGGCACCAGGAAACTTTAATTTCCAATGTTTTCTAATAAAAACAGACAAGTAGAATAGAATATTATACTGTCTAACAAAGAGGTCCTACAGATTTTACATTACTTCCTTTTTTAAATAGAAATCTTCCGAAAAAGAGGCACATAGATCTTGGAATAATTATCCTAAAAGCAATAAATAATACTCAAAACCTCTTAATTCAAGTTTCAAATATTTAAAAAGGAATGTTGGAGAGGATTGTGAAGATGTTGGTCAAAAGATAAAAAATTTCAGTTAGATGGGAGGAATAAATTCAAGAGATCCATTGTATACCACGATGACTGTAGTTAATAATACTTTATTATGTACTTGAAAATTGCTAAGAGAGTAGCTTTTAAGTGTTGTCACCACACAGAGATAATACACATGTTAGTTAACTTGATTTGGCCATTCCACAATGTGTGTGTGTATAATGTTGTACACATACTTTAATTTTTGGTATTTAACTTTTCTCAAATAAATAAATAGATAAGGAATATTGTAACCTGATAAATACCAGGTTTGTTTTGAACAAAATGACAAAATGTTTTTGTCCAGGCTTGGTAATAGTCCCTTAAAATATCATCATATTACAATGAGATCTTATACTTCATATAGGTGTATGTATATACACACATAAACACATACATAGACTTTCATGAAAATGAGAATAAAAACATTTTAGGATGACAGAAACAATGTATAGTGCAATAAGTTAGTATACGTAAATGTTTATTGAAAATTTATCTCCAAATTACAAGTGGTGAATCTTAAAATAATTTTCAGGCCATGCCTAACATAGCCTATGCACAAATGTGTCACATTATTTTCTTTTCTTTTATATTATATTGAAGGGTTATTTGTGAGAACATCCACTTCATAGTTGGGAGCCCTCCCTAGGAATTTGTATCCCTCAACCTTGACATTCTAATTTCTACAATGAAATATTCAGAAACAGCTTCATATGGTTCAGTGAAGAGGTTTGCAGTTCAGGGTAACTTGTGGGCCATTATTTTTCCAGTACAGAAAGAAAAAAATGAAGAATATAATGTATTAACCTTATTGTACAGAGTAGCTAGAATATTAAGAAGTAACCTCTGACCTTAATTTATCGATAAGGGCTTGCCTTTGAGTTAAAGAATTTAGTAGACCTAAAATGTATACAGAAATGAGGGCTTAAGAGAGCCTGGCAATCTGATAAAATTAAGTAAAATTTCTTTTGCTGAATGGGCAGAATCATGAATTCGTTGGTTGAGCGTGTCCACAATAACTTTTCTTCCATGGGAGAATTTTGGAGGTTGACTTGGCAGTGAATAAAATTTGCTTTAGAGATGAGAATCAGACATTGCAAAGGTCAGATAGAATTTTGGAGCAGATTCTGCAGTCGTGAAAAATTCAGCCATTCCTCTTGATGTCCTCCCTCGCACGTTGTATGAACATTCCTGCTTGCTGGCAGGTGTGTGCCTGGGGCCAGGTATTGGACCCACCTGATTATTTCCTGGTGTATCTTGTCCTTTCCACTTAGCTCCCTGCTGCCTATTCTGGAAGCAGCCTACACAGATGCGTAAGCCAGTGGCTGTGGCTTAGTGCTGAGCCATTCTCTTCTAAATCCCACCAGTAGTCCCATTCCAACTGAGAGCCAAAGACAGGTTACAATAGAGTATTTTCAGTTTCCACAGTTTGTGGCGTGTATTTATTTTTGTTTTGGTTCTTACTCATTTGATTGATTTGGGGGGATTGGGAATTATCAAAATGCTTTTGCACAGAAAATACTTTAGAATCTTGGTTTCAAAGGACACAACTCATACCTATCACAGGGATGCACCCATTCACTTAGTGGTCTGTAATGTGACAGTGTGCTTCATGTGATCAACACTGAAGCCACAGTATGTTGTATTCTGTACCATATGTTCTCTGTTGCATGGGCATTCTGGAGCAAGGGGGAGGTGAGGCATCTTAAACTAGAAACTAACATGTAAAGAAAGAACCAGAGCTTTGCATTCTTGGGGAGTTGCATTTAGGACTTGATTTTGATGTCATCTTGCTCCATAATTTCTTTTTTTTTTTCAAATTCACCCCTTCCCCAGAGTGACTTTTCAATATGATTATAATTAAAATATGGACAATTATTGTGCTAGCTCTTAGATCACTGAATGCATCACATTTATTACATCCACCACTATGTCAGTCTAGAACTCTATCATTTTCTTGGATTCATTAAAATCTACCATATTTCTAACAGGAAAAAATAGTCATTTTAAATAAAGGTCTGACTTTTTACAAAGCGTGTATGAGCCACTCTATTATACAGCTGGGAGGAAACAGGTATGAGGAGCTTGCAGAAGGCAGTCTGCAGTAGAGAGAGAAGCAAAGGCAGTTGGCATGTATGCACTTAGGCCTAGATTTTGCACACTGCTGCTGAGTGATTTTGGCAAATCACATATCTGTTCTGTACTTAAATTCTTTTCTCTATAAAATGGTAGCAAGCTATCTTTAAAGTGTAAAACACTAACATGTCCTTGGATTAGGTTGCAACGTACTCCCGTAGCTCAAAGATCTTCATTTCTATCTATATTCCGAATCCTATTTCTGTCATCTGAGCCATCTCAGCCTGGTTCAGAACCCTTGCAGGGGAGGCGAAGTGGTCATTTGGAGGAAAGAAGTTCCTGTAACTTTTTGAGTCATCAGTTTCTTGCGTCAGTTCTTTCTCATTTTTGTGGGCTTACGTTCCTTCAATCTTTGAGGTTGCTGACCTTTGGATGTTTTTTGTTCTTGTTTTTGTTTCCTATTGGAAGACCTTGAGGGTTTGATTGTGATATAAGATGGATTTGGCAGACTGATTTCATTTCTGGAAGATATTAGGGGGTCAGCTCTCAGCTCCGAACTCCTGGACTGTGGGCTCTAACTCTGGGGGCTTGTACTGGGCCCTGACTTTGTTCTCAGGCTCCTCCTGTTTAGGAATCTACTGTGCTGGCTGTGGCTGAGGTGCTCCCTGACTGCTGGTCACTCCACTCCAAAGGGTGGTGTCAGTCACAGCGTTTCATAGTGTGGTGACGATGGGATCTGCCCACGTTTGCATATGCCAGGAGCAGCAGTAGCAGCAGCTCCAGGGGGGTGCACACTTGTCAGTGGCAGTGGGGTGCTGGCAGGTGCCAGGGGGCCTGCTGCCCTGAGGGCATTCACGACAGTGGCAGAGACAATGCAGCTGGGGTGGAGGACCTGCTGGCAGCTGTGGCTGCGTGTTGGCTGCACGCACAGTTTGGTGTTGGCTCCAACACTAACATTTCAAGCCTGGTGGTATATATCTATCATCTATAGTGTACATTCATTTTCTATCATGCGCAAACACTGTGTTTTTAATTTTTAGTCACCTTAAAAACAATCTTCTTGTATTGCTTTGTTTTGATACAAAAACTCAGGATTGTTGTAAGTATCTCCATTTTCGAAGAAGAAACTGGATGCCAATGCAGATTGACTTCGCCAGGATTGCGTGACCCAAGGTCACAGTGCAGCAAGGACAGCAGCTCCCGTCAGACAAGAATCTCTTCAACTTACTGATGAAAAATTTACATCCCTGCTTGAATCGACCTTCCTTTTCTTTCTCTCTCGTTTTATTGATCTCTGAATGCCATTTTCTTCACCTTCTTTGGAACCCACTGTTATTTATTTGCATTGTCTACTCCCTTACTATCTTTAAACTCTCCCTCTTGTGACTGTCACATGCAGACATTCAAATATGCGCAGTTCATGGATATTTTAAAAATACAACAAAACTAGATACTTAAATTACCTGGATCCATCTAGCTTCCAACACACCGTTATTCATAGCCAAAACACATATTCTTAACTTCTGCACCTGCCAGTCATTACTCTACTGATGCCAATCTAGATCATATGTTTAGAAATTTTCTAGAGTTAAAAATGTAGCTAAGAACAATGGAGATTTTTAGCTTACCTCAAAAATCTTCTTTAATCCCCAGGTTATTTTAAAGTGTATTTTTTAATTTCCAGATGTTTAGGGAATTTACTAGATAGCTTTATGTTCTCAATTTCTAGTTTAGATCTGTTATTGTTTTAGAACCCACTTTATACAATGTCTGTACTTTCAAAGTTGTTAATGTTCGTTTCATGACCCAGAGTTTGGTCAGCCTCCTTGAATGTTTCATTAAAAAGAAGGTACATTCTACTCTTCTTAGAATGTTCTATAAATGTCTATTAGACATTATTGGTTGGAAGGATATGGAAATGTGACCCATATCCTTACTGATTTTTCTGTATATGTATTGCAGAAAGGAGTGTTATTAAGTTGTTACTATAATTATAGATTTATCTGTTTCTCTTTCCAAATATATCAGTTTTAGTTTCATGCATTTTGAAGCTCTATTTTTACATGTACATACATTTAGGATTCTGATATATTTTTGGATCATTTACCACTTTATGTAATATTCCATTTTCAACTTCTCTAAAATTAATATAACTACTTTACCTTTTTTGAAGAGTATTAGTGTTTCTGTAGTATATCAGTCTTTATTCTTTTGCTTTTTTGGCTATGATTTTACCTTATAGTGGCTTTACTGTCTGAGATCTAATTCACATGTAGCACTTATCCTTTAAAGTGTATAATTCAATGAGTTTTCATATATTCACAGACACATGCAACCGTCATTACTATGTAATTTCAGAACTTTTTATCATCTCAAAAGGAAAACTCGTGTCAGCTAGTAATCATGCATCTGTTCTTTTTAAATCTAATTATATCTTTGCACTTAAAGTGGATTTCTCGTAGACAGCATACACTTGGGTCTTCCTTTTTCAAACCCAATCACGCAATCTGTCACCTAACATAATATGTTTAGACCTTCCGATTTAGGGTAATTATTGATATGGGTGAATTACAATCTAAGATCTTGCCATTTTCTAATTGTTACACTTGTCTTCATTTCCATTTTCTCCTTTTTTGGCCTTTTTTGGGGTTTATTGAGCATTGTATATATTCATTGGAATACTATTCAACTTTAAGAAAGGAAACTTTGTCATTTGCAACAACTTGCATGAACCTGGAGGACATTATAGTAAGCGAAATATGCTAGGCATAGAAAGACATATACTGCAGAATCTCACTACTGTATGGAACGTAAATACTTGAATTCTTAGAAGCAGAGAATAGAATGGTGACTTCCAGGGGTGGAAGGATTGTAAATGGGGAAATGCTGTCCAAAAGGTACAGGGTTTGAATTAACCAGGAGGAATAATTTCTGGGGATCTATTGTACAGCATGGTAAACATTATAGTTTTATAATGTTGTATTTTATTATACTTAAAAATTGCAAAAATTTGAATATGAGTGGTCTCATGACACACAAAACATAAACACAATCTAACTATGTGAGGCAATGGATGTGATAATTAGCTTGATTATGGTAATCATTTCACAATGTATTCATCTATCAAAACATCACATTGTACACTATACTTACATACAATTGTATTTGGCTATTAGACCTTAAGAAAGTTGGAAAATGTAAGAATAAAATACATTTTATTTTATATTTATTTATCTCTTTTCAGGGTTTTCTACTTCTTTGTGAAGATCCAAATTTCTATTCTAATTTTTTAACCTTAAAGAACCCCCACAAATACTTTTTGTATTGAAGTTCTGTCAGCAATTTTTTCCTGTTTGTCTGAAGAAGTCTTTATTTTCCTGCAATTTTAAAGGGTATTTTTGCTTGATATGGAATTCTGGGTAGATTTAATTTTCTTGCAGCACTTTCAAGATATAATTGTGTTTTTTCTAGTTAGCATGGTTTCTGATGAGAAGCCTCTGATAATTGCGTTCTTGTTACTCTTCAGTTAATGCATCTTTCATTCTCTGGCTACCTTCAAAATTATTCCTTTTCCTTGCGTTTTAGCAGTTTGAACATGACATGAACTTAGCAATGCATGTGGTGTGTATGTGTGTGTGTGTGTGTGTGTGTATCTGTTTTGTTGTTTACTGGGTTTCTTGGATCTATGGTTTAGTATCTATACTTAATTTTGAAAAAGAAAAAAAAACTCAGTCATATTTCTCCCAGTATTTACTTTGCTATAGTCTCTTTCTATTCTTATTCTAAAATTTCAGTTATACATGTGTTAAATCATTTGATGTTGTTCCTCAGCTCTTGAACATTTCATTCTGTTTCTTTTTTTTATTGTGATTTATTTTTCTTTTCAGTGTCAGTAATTTCTATTGACCCATATTCACTTTCACTGACTATTTTCTCTACTGTGTGAAGTCCACAAATTAGTCCATCAAAGTCATTTTTAATCTCTATCATTGTGTTTTTTTAAAATTTATGGCATTTACATTTAATTCTTTTAGTTCCTACCTCTCTACTGAAATTATCCACATGGTCTTGCATGTTGTCTCTGTTTTGCTACAGCTTTTACAACGTTATTGTTTTTTTAAATGTCCTGTGTGATCTTGTCTGGTGTATTGTTTGTGTCATGTTAATATCTAGTGTTAATGATTTCTTTTTGGGGGGAATTTTTTTCTTGAATTTCCATATGTTTATTGAAAGCCAGACACTTTATATAGATTGATAGGAACAGAGGTAAGTAGATTTTGTGCTTGGCCATGACTTTGTCTTTTTTTCTTAAGCTTTCATATGGGCAGGACTCAGGTGTGGAAAGCAAGGCACCAGCCTCAGGCTAACTTCATCTTCTCTGCCTGAACTTTGTGAGGTGTGTGGAAGAAAAGTCTGAGAGAGAATGTCACACCCACGCAAGACCTGCAGTGCCTGGAGCTACACAATCTTGACATTTAGAAACCATTAGAGTCTCAGCTTATATACGTCTTTTGACATTTGCCCATGGTAAGTAAATGTTTAGGTCCTCATAGTTGATGGGTCCCCCACCCGTTTAGTCAAGGGTATTTGCCTGCTGCCTGAACCTTAAAGGCCAGGCACTGAGCCAAGGCCAAAGGGTTCAGCGGAGGAGCAGGTGTTCCTAAAAACCTAAACACCCCAGAGAGTATCTGAGAAACTACCAAGAAAAAGCAGTCTCATTGTTTAAATGCAGTAGGCAAAAAGCTAGAAAATCAGCTCAAAAAGTGGTTTAAAAAGAAAAGGTGGCATAGACCTCTACAGCTATCCTGCTGCCATCCGGGAATGCCTCATACATAAATCCAAATAAACTCATCTACTCACCAAGTTGGACTTGTCTGAGTCATTATTTGGTCTCTCGGATCCCTCTCAGTTTGTGGAAAAGTTTTTTTTTTAGTAGAATTCCAGGTTTTCTTGTTACTGTCCTGTTTCTTTCAGCAGGCACCCATCTCTCCTCATATTCCCAGCTGCATGGTTGTCCCACAATCACAGTTTTCTGAGTGGGTTCAAGAAAAAGTCAATAATATGCTGTTTATCTAGCATTTTTTGTAAAGGTAGGTGTATCTGTGTTCATCTTTCTTTGTCTTAAAGCAGACAGATATTGTTTGGTCTTATCTTATATACTCTCGGTCTTTTTATTAAGTTTAGGTGCTTCTTTCTTTCTGAAATAATCTCTTCTTCTTCCCCCACTTCTTCAGCCTCTCTACCTCAGCATCCTCTTCAGGATTGCATTTTTCTGTTCACTATGGATGTCTTGCTTCGAGATCCTCCATATTCTACATCATCACCACTTCCATTTCTTTGGTAATCATATACGTCATCATTTCTCTGTCTCACACTGCTCTTCTCAGTTCTAAAGCCATATATCCATTTGCAAAATGTAAATTTTTTCTTACATGTTCCATGAGCCTCTCAGACTCAATACGCCCAAAACAAATTCCATTATCTACCATCTAAAGTTAGTCATCTTACGATGTCCCCTCTATCTTGGTAAATTCTCACCTACTCCATTGCCTAAGCTAGAAATCTGGAAGTCGTGGATATTTTCTTCTTTCTCCCTCACATGTAATCCTTTATCACATCCTGTCAGCTCAATAGCATATTTACTAATTTGTTTCCACTTCTCTTCCTTCCCACTCTATCTAAACTATACAAATCACTATTGTCTCTTGACAGAGCAAAAAACCAGCTCCTAACTGGTCTCAGATCCACTCCCCATGTTGTGAGCCATGCGACATATCCTAACCATGTATATATTATGTCATTTTTCCCAGTTGAAACCCTTCAATATTTTCCATTGTTCTAAGAATAAATCCAAAATATTTAATGTGGTCCTCTGTGACCTGGTGCCTACCTATTTATCCAAACTTCTTTTCTCCAGGCTCATTGGTCTAGCTGTTCCAAAGGTCTTCTTGTGCCTCTTCACTTTTGGTCATTCTCTTCCTAATTTTTAGGAGAATATTTGTTAAGTTACTGAATAAATTACAACTCTATGCTTTAATTACTTTAGTCACTATAATTCGGATGAACTAGTTAATGAAAAGTATTGGTTGCCGGTACTCTAATGGGCACTGGCATTGGCCTGAGGCAGCTGTTCATTTATCTTCTCGTTCTTCATCCAGTAAAACAGTTAACAGAGACAACAGGTAAATGTGACTTCCCTAACAAGCTCGCAGGAACAGCAGCTCTGATTCTACTTCACGTTTTCTATGCTAACCCCGTACTCTTCCCTGTTTAGCAGCTGTCTCCTCTTTGTCTTCCTTAATGCCTTCCCAAGTTGGCATTTGGGTGACCTTTGCCCTTACTCTGATCTCTTAATTTTTGTATTAACTTTTCTTGACAGTTATTATAGGTTTTAAATAAAACCTATCAGGTTTTATTTAACATTCTGCATGTCTTTTCTCACAACCTAGATTGTGTACTTTTTTTTTTGGCGGTGAAAGGATGGAGTTTTGCTCTTGTTGCCCAGGCTGGAGTGCAATGGTGTAATCATGGCTTGCTGAAACCTCCACCGCCCGAGTTCAAGCGATTCTCCTGCCTCAGCCTCCCCAGTAGCTGGGATTACAGGTGCCCACCATTATGCCCAGCTTTATTTATTATTTATTTATTATTTATTTTTTTTAGTAGAAACAGGGTGGTTTCACCAAGTTAGACAGGCTGGTCTCGAACTCCAGACCTCAGGTGATCCACCTGCCTCAGACTCTCAAAATGCTGGGATTACAGGCATGAGTCACTGCGCCCAGCTAACTGCATACTTTTTAAATTTACTTTAATTCAAGTATTTCTAGCATCTGTTTTATTTCATGGCCTTTGCTAGATGCAGAATATAAATTCATTTGGGAGAATAACATGAACAAGAATAAATAAGATCGACATACTCCCCGTTCTTTTATACAAGGAGGTAAAAAAGATAATTAGAGAATGATGTGGAATGGCCCTAGGGGAGGGGTGAAGAGTGTCATTTAGAAGAAACGACAGGCCCATAGATGGAGGATTGAGGACGGCTTCACAGAAGAGGTGGGGCTTAAGCAGGTCCTGCTGAATGAAATATCTAAGTCAAAAGGTCCAGTTTGAAGATCAAAGGCTTGATAAGATTGAGAGACCGCTTGAAATTGCTGCTGAGAAGGGAAGAGGACAGTGGCTCATGACTTCTAAAAAGACTGATAGCTGTACCAAGGTGTGTGTTTATAAGGCTGCTCCCTTTCAAAATGAACACAGAGCCTTTGAGCAGTTGCTCCAAGAGTTTGGTTATTGATTGTTAGTTGATTGTATTGAATTCTTTAAAGGCTGCTACTCCTCCCAGCCTTTTAGACCACGCACGTCATGTCTAAATTGCTCCTAAATTATTTAGCAGTAATAGGTCACAATTGTATTAAAAACAGTCTCTAAGTTACATAGCCATCTTCTGATTGCAAAGTGTTTTCAAATCCATTCACTCCCTAATTTCTCAAAGTGTGAAAGATGTTTGTTATTGTGTGACTGAAATAACACAATTTGTTGTATTTTAACATTGCCAGCCACTCATGATACCCATGTAAGTCTCAAAATCCATGTGAACAGTGTATTCACACTCAGAACTGATGAAGGCATACAGTGAAGAGCATAATTACATTACTGATTAATGATTCCATAGCTTATAAAAAGACACATACCATCTATTTTTGACCTAAAACTAGTAGTCCATGGAATGACATTCTTAAAATGTTTTACTTATAGTGCTCTGAAACAATGTCACCAAAGGAACATAGCGATGTGGATTTTGGGCCCTTGCACCTGTTTTTGCAGCTTGAGAAATGATTTTCAACAAAGGGGAAAACATATTCAAGATAATGCTTTTCTCTGTCAAATCAGCTTATTACATATTTGAATATTAAGGAATCCTTTATAATATAGTCTACTGATAAAATGACTCAAATTCATGTAACATTTATGCAATTTTATTCAGAACAATGTATTATGGCTTATTTTCAAACTACCAAACTGTTGGGATGGTGTCTGGGTTTAAATGCAAACAGGCCCAAGTGCATAGAATATACTAAAATTTAGTTATGTAAGTATTTCATTTCTTTGGATGAAAAAAATAATTGTTATTCATTCCTAGCATAGAAAGCCACAGAACCTCTACAGTAGCCACAACATTTAAAAAAATATAAAAACTCAAAAAACAATTTTGATTGAGTTTCTGAAGCTCTTTGAAAAGAGACTGGGAGTCAAGTACGTTGCCATTATAATTAAACAAATAAATTTCAACATTTAACTAAATTTCATTTCTCTATTCAGGGAAGATTTTAGGGTGGTAGATTCACTAAATTACATTGGTGTAGCTGTGCCTCAGACCACCCCCAACCCCTTATATGTATTTAAAACATGCACAAGTAACCTGCCAGGGGAATAGTCTAACAGAAGAATATTTCACTTTTACAGGCAACGTGTTTGATATTAACTTTGTCAATAAAAATTTAAATCTTTAGTCTGGTGCATCCAGACTAAATGGAGATATAGGTGTTTTAGATGATGTTATTTCTTCCTCTGTTAGGATGTTCTGTTATTTCTTTCCTTTTTCAATTTTTAATATCTAATTATTACGGGTTCATAAGAGCTGTATATATTTATGATATGCGTGTGATATTTTGAGATCGGCCTACAATGTGTTACTGTAATGTTTTTTGACGGTCTATGCTCACTCTTAACTGCCCACTACATTATCCAAGGTTTTTAAAGATCAGAGAGTAGAATCTGAAACCCACACTTTTAAAAGCAAAAAAAATAATTCCCCACTACCTATTTTAGCATACAACGCATATGGCACACACTAACACAAGGGTGAGGTGGGGCGGTGGGGGTGGGGAGTGGGGGAAGAGGGGAGGGAACTGTCGCGGCAAAGTTAACTCACTTAGAAGTAATTCATCCTTTAGGACAGACAGGGAAAGTGCATCTTCCAGCAGCAAAGCTAGAGAGTGAGAAACCTTCAAGGGGAAGAAATTAAAGAAACTGGAATAAAAAGATGCCATTGGATAGGTAGGAGCAGGAGAAGATGGAGATGTTTTATAACAAATTAACCTTCAGCCTTTGAGGTTATTCTTTGTCTTGAAATTCAGTTGTTTTAAAGAGTCTTTATTACTAAAGACATGATGATTTCCTCATAGCCGAAGGGGAAAGTTCAAATACTGTACAAATCTAATAGTCCATCTTAAATCATTTTTGTGTAAAAATTGAGTTGTATTGAATGAATTTGTCATACTCAGAATGAAACCGGTGCAAATGAAATTCCTGTTAAGGGGCATTAACTTTACTATTTTCTCATTTGCTATAAAAGCCTGGTAAGTACCAAGATTTGGGACTGCTATAGAACTTTTATGAACCGAGAAGGGAAGGGAGGAGCTTCCTGATGGCTTTAAAAGCAAATATTATTGTTTTAGTTTAGATCTAGGGAAATTAAAAAAATATATTTCTCTCCCTAAAGTTTTCTAGGGTTAATTAGATACTATCGATCTGTTGTTTTAACTCATTTGTTTGCTAGATCCCACCATCCAATATATTTTAACGAGTTTCTTTATGTTAGACCCATTTTCCCAGTCATTAACCATCCATGTGCTAATCACACAATTATCTTGTCATTCATTTTATAAGACATTCTGTAAAAACCCACAGCATCCTTTCAGAATGCAGGGGATAAAATTATATTCAGATCATAAACGTTGTTTTATTGAAAGCTTTATGAATAATTTGAGTAAAGAAACAAAAGCACAATAGGAAATATCATTCTATGTAAATAAAGGGAGTATTTAAGAATTATTGAAACCTATGAAAAGATATGTTGTTTTATGTCTTTTAGAGATTCTGAAAAAGTGAGTTGTGAACAGTTTTAAGTGATTTATTTCAACAATTATTCAATGCAAATTCTTTAAACTCTGATGATTAAACTATCATTTTAAAATTATGTAATGGGATCATTTGACAATATTAATGCCTAAACTTAAAATAGTATTTTAAAGAAATTTCTTTCTAAGATGCTGTGGCTGACTTTGCAAAAATGTAAACAAACGTAAAGACGAAGAGACCAGACTAGGCGTTTATTCAAACACGAGCAATAAAGCTTAACTGCCACCCGCACTCTCTAAGGAAAGACCCTTTTCTTGCTTCTCCAACCACCTTGACGAAGAGAAAGAATACCCTGCTATGTTAGGACCAGCCATTTTTTGCTTCCCCAGAATGGATTACTCTTTGGATCAAATACCAGAGAACCGTCTACATTGCCCTGGACACTTGGATTTGGCAACGTGGCTTCTGCCACCACCAGTTCACTGAAACGGAATGCACAGAAGAGGCCAAGGTGGCCCAGTCTGTAACACTGGGCAGCATTCACCCTTTCCTGTAACTGGAGTCTACTTTGGCTTCACGGACACCATCACCTGCTGTATTTCCTTAATTTGTCTGAAATTCACCATATAGCCTCCATCCAGTTTCATTCTCTTCGGGCCTTCCTCTCTTCAGTTTTCTGCTTGGCCTTATATCCTTATCATTCAACTCTCAAGTATTCTCACAACTTCAACCATGACTTCTAGTTTATATGTTGCCAATCTGTGTTGCCCACCAGTCTTAGCCCTGAACAGTAGATATGTATTCAAATGCAAGCTGGCCATCTCCATTTTATTTCCATCTTAGACATATCAAAATCATCCCCTTTCAGGTGTCCATTTTAATGAAGAAAACCATCATTCATTAAGTTGCCCCAAGCACTTCTCTTCTATTCCTACAGCCATATTGTCAGTAGCATGCAATAGAAAGACAGAGCTTACTCATGTAACATGATGTTGGTGTATAGGCTTCTTTTTATTAGATTTCATGTTCTAACAGTCACTGCCTGTGGCTTCATCCTGAAGGACTAGGATGATCCTGTAAGTTCAGGTGCCTCACACTGGGCCTGGGCAATACAGGAAAGCTCTGAAGGGCATGGCTGTCTTCTGGCTGGGACATGCCCAACACTTTATTGGAAGCTATAAACAGCTTTTCTTTCATATATTATTGGCAAGAATTATGTCATATGATCCGTACTTGCCAAAAAGGAATCTTGGGAATTGAGTATTTTAGCTCTCAATCTCTATAACAGCAGCAGTAGAGGGGATTATGAAGGCAATCAGTCAAGTCATAATCCATACCTTATGCCAAGCCTCTAATTTATTTCGGATTATCATAGGACTCTCTTAAGGCCCTAATTTGAGTCTTTCCTTTTCCAAACGTTTTGTGCATTCATACTCTCCACTGTTGCTGGGGTAATCTTTCTATGCAAACTTGATGAATTGTTTAAAGTCCAAGTTCCTTAATAAGACACATGTGAGGTCCTCCAAGACCCGACTGAAGATCTGGTTCCCTGCCAAAAAGCCCACATGTGATTGTCAGACCTGAAAATAGATAACGACAAAGGCTCTACCTGGCAGGCCTTCCATAGAAAGCTGCCCTCCCCACAGCAGACTTCTTGGTGCACAGCCAGTGCATGGCAGTCTCTGAAAGGAGCTGCAGTCAAGGATTCCAGAGGGTCTGGTCCACCATGCTCCTAGCACACCTGCACTCTCATCAAGCACCTTCATTCAGATGTCTCTTTATGGGGAGCTTTCGAAAGAGGCCTTCCTCAAGCACCCCTGTGGAGACTTCCTCATCAGGGAGGTGGGGAAGAGGAGCCCTTTCTCTTCACTCTAACTCAGTGCTCAGTGCTTTTCCACCTAGCCCTTTCTCCTTTTCCTCCTCCCTTTGGCAGTGAGAAGCCATGCTGATTCACCTGACCCCCAACCTGTTCATACCATGGGGGACAATAGAAGGGGAAGTCAGGGCTTTGCGAAGTTTAGGCTCCCATCTATGCCATCTCAGTGAGCAAGGAAAGGCTGCACTGTTACTCTCACTACTTTTTGTTGTCTTAATCAGCAATGCAGACACCTGGCAATTCTACTCTCTCCAGCTCAGCTCAGCTCCTGACACTGGCATCCACACCGGTTACAGGCCCACCACGTACATCTGCTCGCTGCCCAGTCACAGAGCCGGTGCCCTGAGACCGCAGCGATGCAGCAGAGGCAGAGTTTAAGAATTGCAGGGCACCCATTCAGAAGATGGGAGGAGACCCTCAAATCCATCTCCCTGATGAGTTCTGGGCTAGGATTTTCAAGGGGATTATAGAGAACAAAGGGCTAGAAAGTTGGGGCTGTTGATTCATCGGAGGCAAGGGAGGTAAAATCATCAGGTTATGGAAACAGCTGACAGTGGTTTCATCAGTATGCAGGACCTGAAGGAATGTCTCAAAGGGAAAACAACGTTCCATGATGTTCAAGTTGTAATCTATTGAGCAGTCAAAGGGGCCTGTAATCGGGTAACAGGGTCCATGTGATTCTACGACAATGGGAACTGAACAAGTATGGGGAAGCAGGTCAGAAAGCAGCTGACCTAGGATTAACACTGAATGTGCTGCAAACTTGCTTCATTTCCATTTCTTCCCAGCCCTTCTTCTCTGATTAATCTACAAAGTCTACACGCCCACCTATTTCTTTACACCCTTCCCTCTTGTGCTGGCCCCATTTCTATGCTCCAAACAGTTCCTCAACCTAACACAAGTCTTTCTAAGGACACTTATTTCCTCTTCTCTCTGTAAATGCACAGATGTGAAATCGCTGGATCATAGGGTCAAAGTTGGTTCCCTTTGTAAGAAACTGCCAATAAGTTTTCCAAACATACTGTACCATTTTACACCCCCAAAAGCAACATATGATAGTTTCAACTGACCCACACATTCTTGTCAGTCATTGGTGGGGTCAATCACTTATTTAATTTAATTTAATTTAATCATTTTAATTAGAATTAGCCATTCTAATAGAAGTACAGTGGTACTGGATTTTCATTTAATTTGCATTTTTTTTAAGACTAATAATGTTTCAGCATATTTTCATGTGTTTATTTGCTATAGATATGTCTTCTTTGAGGAAAAGTCTGTTTAAATAGTTGGCCCTTTTTATTGTGATTTTATTTTGAGAATTACTTTTGTAATCTAGGTACAAGAGCTTTGTCAGATACATGCTGTGCAAATTTTTTTTCCAGTGTGTGGTTTGTCTTTTTGTTTTCTTTACAGTGTCTGTTGAAGTACATTTGTTAAATTTCAATAAAATCCAATTTATCAAAATTTTTTGTGGATTTTACTTTGAGTCTTGTATTTAAGAAATCTTTACATAAGTCAAGATCATAAAAATTTGTTTCTTTTTTCTAGTTTTATAGTTTCAGTTTCAGTTTTTTAATTCAATAATCAAGAAATGTCAGATATGAAATTTCAATTCTAAAAGTTTCAAATAATTTTATTTTTATATTTTTTAAATATCTCCTGAGGTTCTCTACCTTTTTAATGCGTACATCTTTCTTTCTAATGAATAGATTCTATGACATATTGTAGTTATTTCAAAATCTTTGTCCAAGAATTCCAGCATCTGGGTCATCTAAAAGTTTGTTTCTGTTTATTTTTTTCCTCTTGATTATTGGTCTGTTTTGCAAAGGTGCATCTCTCTTCACCTTTTATTGTCTGCTATGTGTATTATTAAAGTAGAATCCATGGATAAAGTAGAAAATATACAACACACGCTCACGCACACACACACGCAAATGCGCACACACATGCATTTCCCACCAACCAAGGGAAGATAACGTTCCTTCTGCTGGGATGTGAGGGTGACATGTGCATGAAAGGCTGATCAATTTCATCAAAAGATGTGTGATTTTGCCACCTGAAGACTTTAAGACTGTGAGATATTGAGTCTTCTTAACTTCAAAATTCAAGAGAGCTGGAGACCACCAGGTCGAGACCATGAGACGCTGAGGTCTTGAGAGGAAAACTCTCCTCTGCCTCTTGGTTCCTCCCAGCCTTGGTTTCTCTGCAACGTTCCCTTTAATGTTGGATATCTGCATTCAGTCTTGTCCAGATTCAAACCTGAAGAAGCATCAGACCACAGGTTCATTGATTTTGGTTGATTGTTTCTAATTCAAGCAAACCTGGGTTGTTTTTAGGTCCACGACTCGTCCTGCACTGCCTCCCAAGGCCCCCAGCAGGTCCCAAATATAAAGGCTTCTGTGCCACTTTTCACCTAGGAAGGCTGTATCGTTGGGATTTAGTGGGTTTGTTTGTTTGTTGTTTGTTTTTCAAACTATATCTATGTATCTCCAACTCTGATGCCTTTAAGAATATTATGACATGGTGGATTATCTAAAAGTTTCCATTTTAGCAGAAATTAGAGGTTCTTTCCCATCTTAACTGGAATTAGAACTCCAAAAAAAGTACTGATTACCCTCAAATGTTATCCAAATAATTCTTCTAATTATCCATTCTGCTGTTTGAAAAATATCCTAATATACGTATTCTTCTTGTGTGCATATTGATTGCATTCTATTTCTTTAAAATTTACACTGCTAATTTCTTCTAGCACATTGAGCTAAAAGTTTTTCATGTTTCTTCTTTGCAAGAGAGAGTCTTTTATGTCTGTGACTTGTGCTATAAGTAATATTTTGTATATTTCGTAAGTTTTGATATACAATATTCTAACCACCATCATTCTCTAATTATTTTGTAATAAAAGTTTTGATTTATTTTTTCATAGTAGTCACTTAGAAGAGAGCTTTTTGTAATTTGGTTATTAATTTTGACTTATATTGCATTATGTTAAACAGCTGTTGGTGGGATTATTATTGCATATTGAAAATATTAAAAATTATATTATTTAATAATTGCCAAATTTGGAAGTAGAACCTAGGAACTTGAAAAAATTAAGTTCATTCTCCTTTAATGACAATAAAATTTTATTTGTTAATGTATTCTCTCTATGTATGTGATATATTCTCTCTCTATATATGTGTTACATTAGTTTATTTCTGTAATTCTAATTATTTATATGTATATATAATAAATTATGTTTTCCTGACATATCTTTCATAACATATGTTTCTCCTTGTTGAAGTTTATAAAAATTTATATTACACTAATTTTAAAGTAAAATATTAAGCAAGTGGTATAACATCTGGAAAAAACTCAAACCATGCATTTCCTCTGCTCTCACACCAGAACAAAAACAATCATTAACACATAAGATTTCTGTGACCCCCAAATATGTGGAGATTTATCTCCACCAGCAAGCAGGCAATCATTTCTGCAGTGGGCACCAGCTGGGTGTCCTCCAATTCCATGCCAACATCTACCTGGAGCCGGCATCAGATCCCACACAGCTTGAGGACTCCTCAGTCTCCAGGACTCTCCTCCTTTCCCTTCAGACAACAGGCAAGTCTAGGCCTCCAGAACTTCTGACCAACCAGTTTTATAATGGGGTTCCTGCGACACCCTCTTTAGGTTTGGTTAATTGGCTGGAGAGGCTGACAGAACTCAGGGGAGCATGTTTCCTGGTTTATTATAAAGGATAAGTAGAGGATAGAAATAAACAGTCAGCTGAAGGGATGCGTGGGGTGAGGTCTGGAAGCACCCTGAGCACAGGAGCTTCTGTCCCCATGGAGTTGTGTTCAGCTCTCCAGAATCTCTCGAACCCTGTCCTTTGGCCTTTTATGGAGACTTCATTGGTCGTCCGTGATTGAAGCATGGATGACTGAGTGGAAATGTGGTTTTACCAAAAGGGTGTGATCTAAACCCAGCCAGGCCTGTCTGTTCAGACTCTTTCAGCATAGCTGTGCAGTGTTCCTTCCTCCCGGGTATGGGGCAGGACCCTCTCTGAAGTGAGAGTCAGGTTAGAGTCCCACCAAGACAGGTGAAAGGAGGGTAGGAGAAGGTCAGAGAGCGTGAGAGATTCTGTTTCCTGAAGCCTGCTCCTGAGGTCTAAAGCACCCTAACTTTATAACAAAAGATGTGACTAGGGTTATGAGAGTTATGAGCCAGGAATGATGGGTGAAAAAAAAAATTATATATATATATATAAATTTTCTATATATATAATTATATATATTAGTTTTCTATATATGTAGTTTTCTCTATATATAGAGATATTATAGATAGATCTATATGTATTTATTATATATATTTATTATATATACACATACATAAAATCATACTATCACATATAACTAATACACAGGAAAAATAAAACACAAGAATGTAGAGAATGTAATATGTAAATTCTTCAATGTTTGGGAAACAGTACATGTTATCACACATTTTGTTATCATATCCTCCGACAAAGTTTGGACTACAAAGGAGTTGCAGACTTGCCATTGGGGTGTAAATTGAATGCAAAGCATGTGATCTCTGGTTGGAATTAAGCATAAGTGGGATATAATGACCTTCAAATACTAAAATGGTTCATTCATTCTCTGTCAATTCCACCTAGAGAGTTTTTTGGCTGGTAGAGGCATAATAAAACTAAATGGTGCTCACACATTGTTCTTACACGTGTATATTATTCTGTTAAATGGCTTTTAAATGTGAGTTTCATGGAAAGTTCAATTTTATGATATGTTTTATTTGACTGATCATTCTTATTTGAATTTTCCCATGTGAACTTCTAGCAAAGCTTTTTGAACCCAGAGACTTTCCTCCAAAGGACATTTTAACCCATTTAAAAAATAAAGATTGCTTCTACTTCTGGGATGATAAAGTATTTATGCTTTCCCCTTTTCTTCCCACTAAGCACATCTAAAAACCTTGAATGTTTTATATATATAAACACAGAAAGACTCTTAAGGTAGAGAGAAGAGGCAGATGAGTGAGTGAGCCCAGTACTCCAGAGAAACCACTGGGGCGAAATCCTCGAGTTTTCCTTCTCCCAGATAGAAACCACAATTGGAGCTGAAAATTGCAGAAACCTGGAAATAGTAAAGGGCACAGGCAATAAACACCCAACAAAAGGATGTGAAAAGAGCAGCCTTGCAAGACAGAATGTTTTGAGACGAAAATGCTCAATTGTAGCCAAACACCACCTAATAAACTGCAGGCCCATCAATGCCCCGACCAGCCAGGGCTAAGTGAGGAGCCCAGCAATGCACAATGCAGAGACGCAGCCCCGGACCCTGCGGTGTCAGATGAGGCTTGGGGGAGTTGGGACACCCAGCAGCAAGGCCCCCTCCCTCAAATGGCATCAGCAGGGGCCACGTGGGAGCAGTAAAGAGGGGTTTGTTCCCTTCATCAGGAATTCACCAGTGGAAAGCTAGTAAGGACCAGAAGTCCCACCCCCAGCTGTACCAGGGCATCCCCTCGGTGGTTGCTAATGAAGACAGATAGGAAACCTAAACTGTGTACCCACAGGTAACAGTAACAGGTCACAGTCACAGCATGGTGCTCAGCCTAGCCCTGATGCAGCAGCCAGAAGAACCCAGCTAAAAGAAAAAATGTCTCTAACATCCAGAGTCCCAAAGTATAATAACCAAGATATCCAGATTTCAGTGTAAACAACTGTTACAGCAAGAACCACAACAAACTCTCATAGAGAATGAAGGAAGACAAGCAATGGACACACACACTGGAAATCAGACATTTCAGAGCTTCAGAGATTCTAACGTGGTCATGATAAAAATGCTTGAAGGAGCAGCTATGAACACACTACAACACGTGCGAAAATGCACATTTAAGCCCTGTCATAAATCTTTAAATGACAATTGTCTTAATGACTCCAATGTATGCTATCTGTAAGAAACTCCCTTCAAATATAAGGATGGAGGCAGGTTGAAAATAAAAGGATGGAAAAACATGTATTATGCACATACCAATTTTCAAAAAATAGTAATGGTTGTGTTAATATTCAATAAAATGAAGACATAAACATTATATACTAATAAGTGGTCATTCGCTAAGAAAACAGCAATCCTAGATGTGTATGCACCACACATATTATAAACAAACTATCTGAAGCCAAAGCCTGTAAAGGTTACAGAGGATCATTTTTTTAAAAAAATATCAATTGTAGTTGAGCCTTCAACACTCCTCCCTCAATGACTGGTAGAAAAATTAGACAGGAAATTAGCAAGAACATAGTAAAATGTAACATCATCATTCAGTAACCACAGGTAACTGGCATTTTAAAGCACACTCCACCCAACAGCAGCATTCACCTTCCTTTGAAGTGTCCACAGAACATAAACCAAGATAGACAATTTCCTGGGACCTAAAACGAACCTCAAAACATTAAAACAATTGAAAGTATACATTGTGCTATTTGACCACAGTGGAATAAAACTAGAAATTAATAACATAAACACAACAGGACAACTCCCAAACAGTTGGAAAGTAAACATGACTGAATAACCCAAGAATCAAACCAGTCTCATGGGAAATTACAGAAATACATTGGACTTATGAAAATGAAAATTCAGCCTCGCAACATTTGTGAAGCACAGCTATAGGAATGTGAGTTGAAAATTTATAGCACTAAGAGCATATATTAGAAAGGAGGAAAAGGCTCAAATCAATAATCTAGGTGACCATCTCAAGGAAAAGTAACTCCAAACAAGCAGAAAGAATGAAATAATAAAGAGAAGAGCAAAATCGATGAAATGGAGAACAGAAAAATGGAGAAAAAATCACTAATCAGTAACGAGCTGGTACTCTGAAAAGATCAATAAAACTTCTAGCAAGAATGACAAAATGAGAAGATGCAAATTACCAATATCAGAAATGAAACAGGGAATATCACTACAAACTGCAGATTTCAAAAGGATAATACGGGAAGACAACAAACCACTCTGCACCTATAAATGTGATGATTTTGGTGAAGTAAACCAATGCCTCAAAAAACACATATTATCACAATGTATCCAAAATGAAGTAGATAATTTGAATAGCCCTACAATTATGAAGGAAATCAAATTGATAATGAAAAAACCCCCTTAACAAGAAATTCCTAGGCCCATATAGTGTCACTGAAGAATTCACCAAATGTTTGAACAAGAATTAACATCAATTCTACACCACCTTTTCTAGTAAATAATAGAGGAGAAAACATTTCCCAATTTATATCATGAAGCTAGGTTTGCCATGATGCCAACACTCAGAAAGAAAGAATACAAAAACTACAGACCAATATCCCTCCAGAATACAAGCACTACAATCCTTAACAAAATATTAACAAGTAAAAATTAGCAATATTAGAAAGAATTACCCACCATGACCAAGTGGGTTTATCCCAGGGGCAAGGTTGTTCAGTGTTTGAAAATCCAGTAATGCAAACCAGCATATTACCAAACCAAGCCAAAGAAGAAAAGCACATGCTCTTAACAATTGATCCAGAAAAAGCCTTTCACAAAAGTCATCACCTATTCATGTTAAAAATTCTCTGAAAAATACTAATGGAAGGGAACTTCATCAACTTTATAAAGAGTTTCTACTGAAAAACAACAACAACAAAAACAAGTCTACAGCTTCTTCTACTTGATGATGAAAGACTGAATGTTTTCCCCCTAAGATGAGGAACAAGGCAAAATCTCTACTCTTGCCACTGTTATTTTACATATTACTAGAAGTTCCTGTCAATGAAATAATGCAAGAAAAAACAGATGGGACACAAAACAAAAATGAAAAAAATAAAATTGTCTGTTTTCAGGTGACTTGATTGTCTACACAGAAAATCTCAAGGTATCAAAACAAAACAAAATGAAACTCTAGAACTAGTTACTGAGCTCAGTTATGATTCTAGGACACAAGATAAACATACAAAATTTACGTGTATTTTTTATGCTAACAATGAACACAACGAACAAGAAAATTGAAAATAAAATAACATTTAAAATTGTTTGAAAAGAAATAGGCATAAATATAACAAAGCATACATAGGGCTGGGCACAGTGGCTCACACCTGTAATCTCAACACTTTGGGAGGCTGAGGAAGGAGGATTGCTTGAGCCCTGGCATTTGAGACCAGCCTAGGCAAGATGGAGAGACCCCATCTCTATAAAATAATTGTAATAATTATCCAGGCATGGTGGTACCTACCTGTAGCCCCAGCTACTCTGAAGGCTGAGACGGGAAGATCTCTTGAGCTCAGGGATTCAAGGATCCAGTTAGCTATGATTGCACCACTACACTCCAGCCTAGATGAGAGAGAGTGAGACCCTGTCATACACAGCACTTGTATGCTGAAAGCTATAAAATGCTAATGAAATAATTACAGAGCTAAATAGCCGAGGACACATACATAATTATGGATTGGAAGACAGCATAGTAAAGATGCCAGTCATCTCCAAGTTGATATACAGATTCAATCCAGTGTCTATCAAAATTCCAGCAAAATTTTTGTGAATGCAGACAAGTTTATTCTAAAACTTATGCAGAAAGACATAGGAATAAATAAACAACTTTTAAAAGAAAAATAAAGTGGGAGGAATCAATCCAGTTTCCAGGCTTATGTTGATGCACTAATCATGACTGTGTGGTAATTCATAGTGGATAGACACATGGATAAATGGAACAGAATAAAAAACCTAGAAATAGACCCACACATATATGCATGACTTTTATAAAAATTGATGAGTTGTATCTAAAACTCATATGGAAATATAAAAAACTTAAGTAGACCAGGTGATTTATTTTAAAGCAGAAGAAAGTTGTAGGATTTACTCCAGTTGATTTTAGAACTGACTCTAAAGCTACAGTAATCAAGACTACATGGTATTGGTGAAAAGGCAGATGACTATGTCTATGAAACTACAAAGAATGTTTCTCAATCTTGGCCTGTTGACATCTGGGGACAGATAATTCTTTGTTGTGGGAGCTGCCCAGTGCATTGTAGGACTTTATCACATCTCTGGCCTCTATATACAAATGCTATTTAGTCGTAGTATCTTCCAGTTATGACAAACACAATTGTCTGCAGACATTAACAAATGTTCCCTAGGAGGTAACTAGGGAAAAAAACTGCCCTTAATTCGGAACTACTAGTTTAGAAGTTGACCTACACGTATATGTAAAGTAGATTTTGGACAAAGCTATCAAGGCAATTCAATGGGAAGCAGAAAGTTATTTCAAAAAATGATGCTGGAAAATTAGACACAGGTGCTTTACTCACACCATACAAACCCCAAAAGTAACTTGAAATGGATCACAGACATTAGTATAAAACCTAAAACTAAAACGTGAAAGATACTACTGCACACCTTCTGGAAAGACTAAAGAGTGTGACCACACCAGGGGCTGGTGAGGATATAGGACACACATACCTCTCAAACACTGGGTAAGAATGGCGTGACAGTTTAGGAAACTATTTGGCAATTCTTTCTGACAAGTAAAAAATACGTCTATCTCATATTCCACCTGGGCTTCCACAACAAAGCACCACATATTGGGTGACTTATCAACAGAAATTTATTTCTCACAGTTGTGGAGGTTGGAAGTTGAAGATCAAGGTGCCAGCAGATTCAGGGTCCAGGGAGGACCGGCTTCCTGGTTCATAGACAGCACCTTCTCACTGTGTCCTCACATGGCAGAAGGGGTGAGGGAGCCTTCTGAGGTCTGTTTTAGAAAAGCACTAATCCCTTTCATGAGGACTACATCCTCTTGGCCTAATAAGCTCACAAAGGTCCCACCTCCTGATACCATCACTTTAGAGGAGAGGCTTTCAACATGTGAATTTCGGAGGGATGCACATTCATGCCAGAGCAACCTACTATAACTTGAAGCTCTGTCACTAGTAATTATTTACCTGAGAAAGAAGGCCATACATGTCTATACAAAGACTTATACATGAGTGTTCATTGCAGTTTTATTTGCAATTACCAAAAAATGGAAACATTCCAAAATGCACATGTTAGACTTGTGGATATATAAAATGTAGTATATTCAATTGAAAGCTACCCAGCAATATAAAAAGAGCAGCCTTCTGAATCATGCAACAGTATGGATGGATCTTGAAATAATCCTATGAGTGAATAAAATCAGACAAAAACGTTGTACTGCTCTATAATTTCATTTCTACAACATTCTTGAAAGTGCAAACTAATCCATACTGACAAGAAGTAAATCACTGATTGCAGAGAAAAGGTTGAATGAAGAGATGAATGTACAGGGGTGTGAACAGACTTTTAGGGAAGGTAGAAATGTTTGGTATCTTGATTACGGTGTGGTTTCACCCAGCATACATATGTCAAAATTCTTCAAATTGTGAAATTTATATATGTGTAGCTTTGGAGGCATAAATTTTTCCTCAACACAGTTGAAAAAATTAAATTTAAATTGGCACTCAATTAACCCACTAAAGTAAATTATGGTTTTACTTTCTAACTTTTCCAGTTTCTGAACAAAGCTCAGATCACAAAAACTGTCTCAAGAATAAGATTATTCCTGTGGATATTGTTGACTTAATAGAAATCACAATTTATACATTTTAAAAAGGAGAAAAGAAGTCTTTATTTCTTAGGGTTACAGCCTGCAAGATGGCCAAACTGCAGGTTGGGAAGCACAGCCTCTGGTCAAGACCAAAGACAGGCACCATGAAGGAGGAGGGGTTGGGGTAGGACATACATATTCAACAGGTTACAGTGGGAGTTATGAATATTCATGAAGGGATCCTGCCACATGTGTATTGAAGAAACATGCATGTAACATATGACCCATGTTCACTTTAGGGTGGAGATAACATTCAAAAGCATTGCAGTCAGACCCTATATGTCGAAAGGTCTTTTCAGGATATGAAGTCTTGACAGTGTGCAGCCTCTGGAAACCGTCCACGGTCAATGGAATCAGTCCACGGTCAATGGTCTTCTTATATGAAAAAAGCTACTGAAATCAGTCTCTTGTCCAGCCAAAACTGGAGTCATGGCTCGTGGAACAGGGGAGTCCCTTAATCAGGGTCCAGCAGTGGATGAACTGAAAATTGTTTCACTAGTGCTTATCTCCAGGCCAGTGCTTATTTAGTTGTTAGAGAGAGAGAACAAAAAAATGAAATAAAATAAAAGCTATGGCAGTGAGAACAAATTTGTTCTTCAAGTGTAGAGTAAGTGACTTAACCCTCGCCTGCCATGGGCTTAGGTCCTGTTTATAATTTGGTATCATACTGTCAGAGAGAGTCTGTTCTGTCATTCTTATAATCTGTATTTTGACATCGATGCTGGTCAGTTGTGTCTAAACCCCAAAAGTGAGGGGGTGTAATGAGCTATGCCTGACCACCCATCCTGTCATGTCCAGGAATTCCATTTTAAGGGTTTTCTGGTATCCCCTGGCCCAAAAGGGAGTTCATTCAGTTAGTGAGGATTTAGAATTTCATTTCAAGTTCTCAATATAATATAGTCTTTGGGATTATTTTTGCCATTTTTTTTCCCATCATGTGGTGCCTTTTAGAATTCTAATATATTCAGTTGCTCCTTAGAGAGATAGTGTGGCTTACCAAAATTCCTCTCATAATTTCTAAATTAAAAATATCTGGATTAAAAAATATCATTTGGATTGTCACTAGCAGACTTGAAAAATAAATGTTAAAATAAAAACATAAGAATAGGTACATTTTCAGTTAAAAAATACAGGGGCAGTAGGTGCTAAATGGAAAATGAAACTAGTAATTAATTGATTGACTGAAATTTTTCTTCAACCCCAGAAAAAGAACCTCATTTAAAGGCTGAGGATGGTTTACGTATGTAAGATTATTAACCAAGCCAATTGGAATTACAATGAATGAAATAAAGAGTATTTGAAAAAGTATTAATAACATTTGGCAGATGTGAATTGAAACATGAAACATGAAAATTATTTATGCAAATGAATTGGATAATGGAAAAATAGAAAATGGAAATTATTTATGCAAAAATGAGTTAGATAATTCTCAGACCTTTTTTTTCTTTTTCTTTTTTTTACAAAAGTTGGAAAGCAGTAGGTATGCAGATTCTGTATTCAAAATAAAACACTTGACTATTATGAATGCCCATTATGTGTCATCTTATGAAAATCCTCCTTTGGGATAAATGTCATTTTCATTGCATAGATTGAAGATAACTTGATAAGAATTTTGGATTCTGGTGGATAAAGGCAAATCAGATGGCCGTTTAGAAAATTTTCCTGAGACTCAATTATTTGTGTACAATACCCTCTCCAAATCTCATGCTACTGTCTGGGATCCAGCGGCAACACAATCTTCGGTACTAGAAAAATGCACTGCTGTGCTACCAATGGGAAAAAATCAAACCCATAATATGAATGATAAGACTTTCCAACTACTACCCCCCCCACACACATATACCTCAATAATACTAATAACTTTTTAAAGTAAAGAAATGAGAGTTTCTTTGAGGTGAGATTTCAAGATAGATTCTAAGTACAAGTACATTGATAAGTACTTACAAATTCAATTATAAGGATATCGCTTACCTATTTCAAAATGATGCTGCATTAACACATGACCTCAAAACCATCATTAACAAAAAACTTAACATAATAAACTCTTATTTCACTCATGACTTTGCAGGTTTTCAATTTAGACAAGGCTCAGCTGAGCTGTTTTAGACAGGCTTACCTTCATGCCTGGCAGGCTAATGACCCTGGAATGGGGTAATGGAGTGTCTGAGTCACGTGTCTTTCATCTTTCTCAGGCTGGCTTGGGCACATCCTCTAATCATTGCACAAGTGCAAGAGTGGGTGATGGTGATTCGCAAGCATACTCCCTCTGCAGGCACTGCACTCACTGACTTCCCATTACTCAGGCGATCACAGGACTGAGTGCGGAGCCACCCTGGAAGGGAACTATAAGGTTGTGCAAAGGAACAAAGTGTGGGTCATTGTCTAGACTATTCTGTCCCATTGATGCATCTTTTATCTTTACCACACCATCATAATTATTGTTATATTTTGGTATTATGTGTCATGAGTTCTACCACTTGTTTCTCCATTTTGAAGAGTGTTTATATTTGTCTAGGTTTTTTGCATTTCCACATAAATATCAACCAGTTTGTCAATTATTATTATTTTTTTTGAGCTGGGGTCTCACTCTGTCACCCAGATTGGAATATAGTGGCACAATCATGGCTCACTGCAGCCTAAACCTCCTGGGCTCAAGTGATTCTCCCACCTCAGCCTCCCTAGTAGCTAGAATCTCTAGTACAGTGATGAACAGAAGTTCTGAGAAAAAAATCCTTCCTTGCCCCCGATCATAGGTAGAAAGCATTATGTATTTTAACATTAAATGTTATACAAGTTAACGGTTTTTTCTTAGATGTTCTGCATTAAGTTGAGAACAATTCATTCTATTCTTAGTTTGTTGAGAGCTTTTATCACTAATGAAAGTTGAATTATGTTAATGCCTTTTTTCATTTATTGAGATTTTCATATGATTTTTTTCTGCTTTATTTCATTAACGTAGAGAATTAATATTGGTTATGTTCTAAATATTACACCAATCTTGCATTCTTGTAGCAAACTCCACTTAGTCATGATATATAGTCTCTTCTGCATATTTTTGTTTTTACTTGGTGACATTTTATTAAAAGTTTTGCATCCATATTTGTGTTGGACAGACAATAAGGTGGCCCAGTGGTCTCTGACTATTAGCAGTCACAGTGTTGTGAATTATCTGTGTGGAATCCCCTCTCATTGTCTTGAGTGTGACCTGTGATTTGCTTTTAATCGATAGAAGGCAGCAAATGTGATGGATATCCCTGTTTATATATGTGATTACATCATGGAGGATATGGCTTCCATTAGGCCAGGGGACTCTAGCCTTTGGAGACTGAAGAGGCAAGCTGTGGATTGGAAGCTTGTATGTGGGGAGGACCTCGTGGGAAGCAGATTACAGCAGCCTCTATCACACTGTAACACCCTTATTAAGGTAAATGCTGCCAACAGCTGCCTGAGTTTGGAAGCAGATCCTTCCCCAGTTGACCCTCAGATGAGACAACAACCGTGGTTCACAGCTTGCTTATAATCTTGCAACTCGGAGACAGATGGCAGAATCCACAGCTCACAGCAGGAGGAGCAGGACAGAGATGCTTGGACCCAGGGGAAAGTTGTCTTTATTTTTGAGTAGCTGCACTTTAATATATAAGTCCAGCAAGTGCCTCATGCTCCCTTTCCTGTTCTTAAGAAGTGAGCACATAAGAAAAGTGAGCACATCACTTTTAGAGTTTAGAAAATATCCCTGCTTTTGTTTTGTTTTGTTTTGTTTTCCTGTGCTTCCTCAGTGGATCAGTGCCTAAACTGATCAATATTTTTGCCAACACTTCTGCCACACTTGCCTTTGGTATTTTTCTCCATTCATTGTTTTATGATTGCTACAACTGTGCTTATTGCCCCACAGTGGTTTTTGTCTTATTTTTTAGGTATAGCTCTCTATCAGGTTGCCAATAAGCAGTCTGGATCCTTCTGTTCTTTTGAGCCCCTCTTGCATACCTGGGTTCAAGCACATCTAAGTATCACTAAATCCTGCTACACACAAAGCATTCCATTTTACTGAAAATAGAAGCTAAAACGGAACCCACAAGAACTGATTTTTTTTTCCATTTTTCAACTTGCAGGAAGTATTTTTAACAACTTTGGAGAATAGAGCAGTCATTTTCAAAATTTTCTCTTCCTTCACATGTGTTCAAATTTTCTTTTTTTTTTCAAAAATTTTAGTCCTGATACTGTGAGTCTTTCTTAGTAGTACTGAGAAGTTAGCTCACCATGTCTCTCAAGACAGTGGAGACTCCATGGGTACTTGGATCTGCAAAGCCAGCCATGATTTTCCAAAATGTTTACAGTGGCCCTGAAGGCTTTTACTCTAGCCTTTTTCTGCACATGAAATAAAAAGATTTTTAGCATAAGATTTGAGATGCCATTACTTTAATA
Source organism: Chlorocebus sabaeus (assembly GCF_047675955.1). Taxonomy (NCBI): domain Eukaryota; kingdom Metazoa; phylum Chordata; class Mammalia; order Primates; family Cercopithecidae; genus Chlorocebus; species Chlorocebus sabaeus. Next base: position 4,729,632 of record NC_132912.1, read on the forward strand.
AATATGAATGTATTTGTTGAGTTATTTTTACGGTGTCTTTTCAGCAAATACTTCATCAAAAACAAACAACCAAAAAAATCATTGACACGGAGGTTTGTCAACCTTTCAAATCTTGATTTCCAACCTCGTCCTTCTAAATTATTGGAAACTGGGACCCAGGAAATGGTCGGCGCTTACGATAGGGTTTGAGTAGTGCTTAGGAACCGTAGCAAGAGCGATCATAGCTATAGTAATAGGAATGGATCAGTGATCTGCCTTCAGGCATAATGACACTGATAATTGATTCCCCAGTCAACACTGAGGAAAGGTGTTGATTTCTGTATTTTATAACACGTCCTTTTGAAGGTCACAGTATTAACTTTTACAATCTGTTTTTGTGATCTTAATGTTAAGTATTTCATGCTTCCTAATAATGCTACCTTTTTAATTTGTTTTGATGGGAATCCTTATTCTGCCACACCAAAAAATGTAGGCATAGATATAAAAAGTTGACGTTTTAATGCATAAAGTCTAATTCCAAAACCATGGCTAAAGGAACATAGATTGGACTTCAAAGCTTCATCATTTTCAATTTTCCCTTGTATCAACCCTTTACAGAGACTAATGATACTTATAAAACATTAACCTTGCTGGTGCAAAATGTACAAGTCTTACTAAAATAAATCCTTTCCTTACCATTTATTGGGATTAATTTTATGCTTCTTTCTTCCCTAATTAATTATATAGGCTGTTTCCCTTGTTAATGTTAGTGATGAAAGTCCTTTGTTCAACGTAACAGAGTCAATACAGTGAGAATTAGTCTGCAACTGATCAACGTCTACTAGAAACATGCTAGATGTAATACTTCGGTATATTTTGGTGCAAAAGCTTTTCACAGCCTTGCACCTTTTCTAATTTTTTTTAATAACACAGTTGCTTGGAAAAGTCAATAGCAATGGAACATATGGGGTACCACTAATCAGAGTGTTAAAAGAAAGAGTCCCACAGATGTCATCATGTACTGCTTGTAGAGATGCCATTCGGGATGCTGTTCATTATGACAGTGTGTCCTCCCATGAACATCCCCTAGGAAAAATACATTCAGTTCTAAGACCTCTAAATGGTGTACTTCTCCTGAAAAATTGCCTTGTTTTTAACCTTATGAACATTATTAATTAGGTGGTTTATCCTCTAATATAACTGAAGTTTCCACTGCATTGTCTGCCCTGAAACTAGGAGACAAATCTATGATCCAACTAAAAGTAGTTCTCTAGATTTGGCTATAGATTAGAAACACTTTTGAAATTCTTAAAAATCTAACATGGTGAGGCCACCACTTCAGGGGGCCAACCAGTGGGATGGGACCCTAGCATCTGTATTCTTAAGCTACTTAAATCGTTTTATTCTGTGACTGTGACTATGGTCGAGGAGTATGGATATCAACTAAGTTATCCATGATCAGGAATGTTTTTTAGTTGCATACGTATGCCTCTATATATGCCTCTATACGTCTTCACTTTCATTTTACCACCAACTTTAATGTATTATCTTGTTGTAGCTTATACATTATTACAAGCTGTCTTGTGTAATTTTCATAATCCAATAAACAATTCAGCATGGTTGATTTGAACAGAGAAAAGTATGTTCAAGAAGTTCAAAGTGTGTTAGGAATACTGAGTACAAATTCTCTATGCTACCTTAACTGTCAACAAATTAATTTAGAAGATAAATGACTATATGTTTATTTAAATTTGTGGGTTATTTTTTCATTCTAGGTAATATATATTAAAATATAAAATATAAATAACAAATGTTAGAGGGTGTTTCCTATATAAAGATTATATTTATAGAATGTAGCAAAATGGAATTGATGAAGACAAAAATATGTTGCACTTAGCAATTGGTATAAATAAAGTAATAGATCTCATAAAAAATAGTAACCTCAATTATTTATACTTTCCCTATAATAATTTTGATACTGTAGAAAGCCACAAATGTATGTGCTTCATCCTAAATAGTAACCGTAAAATCAATAATGTTGCAACCCAATATAGAATGCAAAATTCATCAAAGCAGAATATTAGCTCCCAAACTTAGAAGAGTGCTTGGCATATAGGTGTTAAATAAATATTTGTTAAACATATGAATATATAAGATCCATATATGAACAAATGCAGGATTTGCAATACACAATAAGTAATTATTATTTTTTACTCACATATACATGTGCATGTAAATATTTATACTTGTATGAATACCTTCAAGTACATAAAGACATAGAAACACAGCATAAAAAAGAACATTCAGTCAAATGAGAAAGAAATATAATATATTTAAAAGTGATTGGTTATACACCAGGGAGAAAAAGACAATAATGTGTTTTCATCTTATCATAGGTCTAAAAGTTACTATTTATTTTGTTTCCAAATAATAGAAAAAAATCTTATATGGTAGAGTGTGAATTATACTGTGTAACTTAAAATTTTACCATAAACAGTATACTAGTAAAGATAAAATAGGTGGAGAATTGTATTCATCTATTGTTGATGCTTTTAAAACAATATTTTCATGAGAGAAATATTGAGATTTTATTTCAGGCTAAAAGGCTGTTTAATATTCAACTGCCACTCTGTGAAGTGGCCTTGCGTCAGGAAAGCAGAAAACATTTGGAGTTGGTTACATTTCACCCCTAATGGGCCTGGATACCACACATTCTTGATTTAGCCCTTGGCAGAGTTCCAGAAGAATGATTTAGGCCAGTTTCACTTCAACTGAAATTCTGCCCCTGCGTAACTCAACTGTTCAGTGAAGTTTAAAGAACAAGCTTCCAAAAGAAAAAAAAAAAAAAAAACGAAAAAACACATAAACAAGACCTTATGAGTTCTTTTATTTTTATAACTTTTTAATGGAAGGGCTCCACTTATGAAGAAGTTTGACATTTAACCTGATACCCTTGTTGCATAAGATGGAGATGCACAGAACATGAAACCTGAAACCAGGCAAATCTTACTTGGGTTCATTATCAATCCAACCACATTTTGTCTGTCACCTAAATTCATGCATGCCCTCAAAGAATCCAAAATTTGTAGGAAAGCTTGTAATACCTAGTAAAGGTGCATTTCTGGGAAAAAAATGCTAAGTGTGCTTTCTGTCTTTGCTAATCAGGGAGCTAGGCAAAACCCCTCTTAGTCAAAGTCAGTGGCGTTTGTGTTAATCCATGATTAGTGGCAAAAAGGAATGTTTTCTTAGGGAATGGGTTAACTGTACTTCCAGAGACCCTCTTCTTGTTCAGGGAAGATGCCTTCACCTCACCAAGCTTGTCCTCAAAGGGGAGAACCACCCTGTTTTGGCTGGTGGAGGAATGATCTCCAGAACATTGCCCGGATTTGTTGGTGTGGTGGTTTAGGTCAACTGCACAGTGCGGGAGAGTGGCCAGCAATGGAGGGTTCTGCACCCATGCCAGTGGGTCAGCGTCAGAGCTGAGGGGCACTTCTGGGCCCTGCCATTGCCCACAAGAGAAGACAGGGCCCAGACATGGGCTTTCCGGCCCATAATTACATAACTAGTAACTCATTCCTGGAAAATGACCTTTCTTCCAGCAACATGTAGGCCTCTTAAGCTGTCCCAGTTGGGGGTGACAAAGAATGTCTTCTATGGGGAATGTGCATCTCTGAGTTCATATCACCACTGTAGGCAAACAAGAGGCATTGTTGTTAAGTCAAGTTAGTATGAAAAAGCTAATCCAGCCAGATGTGGAGAGGAAGCAAAGTATAATGAGAATTTATATTTCTGTAAATGATTTTTCTCGAATACAAACTTAGGGTAACACCATTTATTCAACATGGAAGGTAGGGGTTTTAGAGATGGCAGGAACCTTGGACTGGGTCTCTTTCCCGTTACATATTATTTTTATTTTTGACTAGATATACAAAGGCTCAGATACAGGAACTGGATTGCACAAACTCCTAAATCAGTTGCTGACCAAATCAAGACTAAAATTATGACTATTAAGTAAGTAGTTCATTGTCCCTCCACTGGAAGATGCTGCAGAGCTGGAAACAACACTAATTCCGTTAAAGCAAAACTGACACTTTAATTTAATTAGAACTTTACCTCACCTGTTTTTTGTTTAATAACTCTAGTAATGCTCTTGATAGACCTGGAAGAAATTATAAGCACATCTACTGGAGGTGCACTCTATTTTTAACATCTTTATGGATGTGGCATTAGCAGCAAAAAGGGAACAAGGATGAAGAATTCTTGAAATACATCTCAAACAGCTCTCATAAGCTCACATAACTCACCCAATAAAGGTTATGAAAACGATCTTTCCAGGAAATAGTGTTTGTCTAATAATCAACATTTAAGATGTCAATAGTTGAAGATACAATTTGAGATGCCAAGATTTGCTACGCATTTAAATAATCACTGGAAAATACATGAACGTTTTGAAACAATTACCAATCCTAGTTCACTAGGCAGCACTTATAGATGCTTCATAAACAGACGAAAGGTGGTCAGTAGCACACACTGAAATATTTCTAAACCAAACAGCTCAATCAGAATAAGGTATTACAGTCAGTAATCTAGCACAGTTTGCAACATGCTGTGAAAATGGCATAATTTGTGTATCACATTTTAAAAATCAAGAACTGAACAGTGTTTCTCAACCACCTTAAGTAACTTTGCACAGAAGAAGTGATGAAAATAATATTCTTTTGTTACAACTAGAAGGAAATTGCTTTTGAAATCTGTCATAGGCAAAGTGTGTTAGTATTTGAAAGCTATCTTTTCAGTAGCATCATGAACCAGGACTGCTCAGTAAAAAAGCCCCCATTAGTCATCACTGACACTGTCCAGAAATACAGAGAGGCTGTGGCTGAAAATATATTAGGAAGGAGAAAGGGGAGGACATGTCAATAAAACAAATAGGAAAATCAAACATCTGATGGACTATTTACAGATATGCAGTTTACCTTTACATTTTTTATTAAAAATAGGGATTGAAGAACTAGTTAAATAAAACATAAAAGGATCAAATTATTTTGCTAGAAGTGCAGTTTTCTTTATTGCGTCCCTTGTAGCCCAGTGCTAAGTCTACCAATGGGTGCCCCATGGAGCTGGATTAGGAGTCAAAGCTGCCTCATTTCTCTATTTTCTGGAGCTCTGAATTAAGACATATTGTCAGGAAGACCAACGACCTAATGATCAAATGGAAATTGTGAGCATCAGCAGAGGCCTCGAGTCCCAGAACCCCACAAGGCAGCCTCATGTCAGAGCTATTCATAGACCAGCGCTTCATTCTCAATAAACCACTGGCTAGGTTGCTCAGCTACCCAGCCTCAGACTAGGGCTCTGCTTTAGACTCCAGGACACTATAATACCTGACTTGGTCCTAAATATTTCCCTTCCTCAAAGGACTACATTACACTCTCACCATCCTGGGACCACTTGTAACCTATAATGAATAAATGGCTTTCTCATAAACACATATTAACTTTGCTCGACTGCCACTTGGAATCTCTTTAGATTATATTTTATTGGACCAACATTATGGTAACTCTATGTGCCTCCCTAGTGAGGTAACTTTTTCTCAAATTACAGCGTGTATCAGAATAAGGTGAGGTGGGAGTGAGGAGCTTTTAAATATGCAGACTTCTGGGAATTGTTGTAACCTATTCTGATCAGCAGGTCAGATACATGGCCCCCAAACCTACAGTTTTAACAAACAGTCCAAATGTTTCTAACGCATGTACCACTGTGATTAAATATCACATGGAATAATTATGTTTTCTTTATGATGAGTTCCTTTGTCCTATCTGAGAGTTTGTTTTAATACCAGATGTGAATATGCCTCGAGGATGTGGAAAATACAGGTTGAGGCAATGACTTTTATTTTCACTGTGTTTTTTTGTTTTTTTGTTTGTTTGTTTGTTGGTAACAATTTTCTGATAACAGCAGGTAAGATTTGGGTTCATTTTCTTTGGTAGTCAAAAATAAGAAGTGATGGTTAAACATGAATTCTGAAGCTAGGCTACTTCAATTTGAATCAAAGCTGTCCAAAAACTGGTTTTGGTACCTCCAAAAAGTTAAATAACTTTCTCCTTTGAAAGTAATTTTCTCATTAGAAAAATGAGTCTAATAGTACATACTTCACAGAATTATAGAGAATGAAATGAAACTAATCATAGTTAGTGCTGGCGTCACATGAAAGGCTAGGGCTCCCCCACCTTTTTTTTTTTTTTTTTTTTTTTTTTTGAGGCAGAGTCTTGCTCTGTCGCCCAGGCTGGAGTGCGGTGGCAAGATCTCTGCTCACTGCAAGCTCCGCCTCCCCGGTTCACGCCATTCTCCTGCCTCAGCCTCCTGAGTAACTGGGACTACAGACGCCCGCCACCACGCCCAGCTAATTTTTTTGTTGTATTTTTAGTAGAGACAGGGTTTCGCCGTGTTAGCCAGGATGGTCTCGATCTACTGACCTCGTGATCCGCCTGTCTCGGCCTCCCAAAGTCCCCATTCTTAATAATGATATGGAGTCCTCTGTTTTTCAGGGCAGCCTGTCTGTCACCACACCTCACAAGGATCTACCCTGACCTTTTCCCCCGGCCACCAGATCAAAAACTAGAAGTACTGGGCCAACTAAAGGGAGTAAAACGATCATTTCCAGGATGAACAGCAGAAGCCGGGAAAATACTCATGAGACTAGATCCCAAGGATGCTGGATCAATGGTCAGACCATAGAATTAGATTTGGAAGAGTTTGGTGACATTGGAGACTCTCCTGTAATGTGGATCTAACACCCAGGAGGGAGGAGATGCCTGTGGACCATGTCTTGCTGAGGGAATCCAGGAAATGCTGCCCAGTTAAAACTGCTCTTATAAGTTTGAAAGAGAGGGCCACTCTAAGGGAAATAGAGCTACTAGAACTGCCTCAGCAAATGAAAAGAGAAGGATGAAAATTCTCAGAGAAACAGATACGCTAGAGACAATAGGAAAATTCACTAGTCAATCATGTTCTGCTGGAGGGCCCAGAGGATACACTGCTTACTACATTGATAAGGAATGCACCAGTGACAGGAAGACAACACATCTAAGAAGGTCTGTATTGGTTCTTCTCTGTAGGCCAGGTCCGAGAGCAGTACATGCTTCTAATCCAGGTTTCCTGGTAGCAAAGGAGATAATAGACAAGTTAGTGCTAAAATTCAAAACAAAACAAAAAGTAGATAAAAGTATTATATATTCAAAAATAACCAAGGACATTGACCCTTCTATAATACAATAATAAGACATCAAAGACTGATGATCAGGTGACTGAAAGGTACTTCCTCAAAATAATGTTGAAAATTGTCCCTGCAGTTTCTAGAATTAAGCCAATTCTCAGAAATCGAACTCCTCAGGAGACCAAATTTCCATGAGAAAATATCCAGCCATACCATACAAGTATATACATAATGATTCCTCCTGTGCTTCTTCAAAGAAACATATTAAAATGTACACGGATAACCATACACTGGATAACAGCTGGGCATAATGGAAAACATTGTTCAGAGTTTATGGTTCCTTGACACCTGACGTTCTATCACAAACTCCTCTCAGAATGGCAGGATGGCGGCCAGGACAATCTCCTACTGGATGCAGTGAGTCTATGGAACATTACAGTGATTGCTTTCCTACCCCTAGGTATATACTACAATCAACATATTTGACATCTTCACAACATATTATCGTCCAATCCATGAGCATGGTATAACTATGATTTTATATATTTCTTTAATTTCTCTATTCAAAATGCTGTACTTTTAAAATAGTATGGAGGCTTTCTACATCCTTCATTAAACTTAGCCCCAAATACGTTATGATTTTTATACTCTTCTAAATAGCATTTTTTAAAATCCCTCTTTATTTATATTTTTCCAAGTTTTTGCTATTATAGTATTGACATATAATTCTTTTTGTTTCTTGACCAGGCATCATGCCACGATACTATTTTCACTTATTACTGCTGATAGTTGTTTTGTAAGTTTCTACGTAATTTGTATATAAATAATAATGACCTCCAAGAATAAAGACAACTTTACATCTTCCTTTTCAATTGCCATAATGTTTTTTCTTTATCTTGCCTCATAGCACTGCCTGGATAATCCAACACAATGCTGAATGAAAGTGGGGAAAATCCATACCCTTTCCTGTATTTTGATATTAGGTGAAATATTAGGTTAATAATTTTAGTAGGTGCCCTTTATCAGTTGAAAATGTTCCCCTGTAATTCTAATTTACTGAGAGTGTTTGTTCCTTTTTGGCAAAGGATATATCTGCGTCTAGTAAGAGTATCACGTGAATCTTCTCTTTTGTTATGTAAAGATGGTGCATTTCATTGCTTTATGAACAAACACATTTACATTCCTGAGATAAAGGCCATTTGGCCATAATGTATTTTCATTTTTACAAATTGCTCTATTTCATGTTCCAACTTAATGTTTTGCTACTTATCTGCTTAAACTCTATCAGTCTCAGTTTTGACCTCTGTAAAATACATTAATTGGGCTTTAACAATGATATTTTTGTAAAAAAAAATTATTTTACAATTATTTGAAATATAATTTTTCTATGGTCTTTTCCAGTTTTAAATTAATTAGTTTGAACTGTATAATTATATTGATATTGAATCTCTATTGAACAAGAAAAAGAATAATTTCATACAGTTCAGCTTACTAGATTAATTCTACGATTTTATTGCAGAAAATCTCTTTCTACCTTGAAAACAGGAGGTAATTTTATGAACTTGATTTTTAATCTTAGCTGGAGTGAAACTGTGGTAGAACATACACTAGCTTTGTAATCTTGGGCATGTTACTGTATAAGGGTCAGTTTATTTGCTCATAAAATGGGGACAGAAAGAATATCTATTTGTGGGGTAGTTGTCAGGAAGTGAACTCCCTGGCACATGCCTTATGCATAGTAAGCCCTCAGGAAATCCTAACTATCTTTTATGTTATCATTATGATTATGAAGTGCCCTTGTCCTTTAGAATACCTTGGACAAGATGGTTAATGGATTGTACATCTATTATTCAGGTATGTTTCAAAAATAAGGAATGCTGTGTTGAAATAGAAAAATCTAATTAAATTTTTATCCCAGTTATTTGCAAATGGACTCTATCAACTATCTATTCCTGACCTTTTTATATACAACTTGTCCCTGAGTTAATGCTCACAATGTGTGCAAAGATTACTACAAAACAATTCTAAAAGGCATATAACAAACTGTGATGATACATTTTAATTATTTAAGTCTCATATAAGTCAATGAGAAGTATGCCACCATTACAATGGGAAAAATTTTAAATTATAAGCAAGTCATACATGTAAGAAAAAACAAAGGACAAGTAAACACATAAAAATACTTTATTATTATAGCAGTAATAGATGCAAATTAGAAGAGCAGTAAAATGTAATTTTTACCACCCAATCTATGTGATTAAAACATCTCATAACCCATGTTAGTACAAATACAGAAAAATTCTCCTCTATATACTGATGACAAAGCTGCACATCAATGCAAACTTTATAGATGCCAGTTGTCAATACATATTGAAGCAATAAATGTTCAAACCTTTTGAATGAAAAAGGCTACTTTTAAGAATACACCCGGCCAGGTGTGGTGGCTCACCCCTGTAATCCCAGCACTTTGGGAAGCGGAGGTGGGCAGATCACAAGGTCAGGAGTTTGAGACCAGCCTGGCCAGCATGGTGAAACCCTGTCTCTACTAAAAATACAAACATTAGTCGGGCGTGGTGGCAGGTGCCTGTAGTCCTAGGTACTTGGGAGGCTGAGGCAGGAGAATCGCTTGAACCCAGGGGCAGAGGTTGCAGTGAGCCGAGATCGTGCCACTGCACTCCAGCCTGGGTGACAGAGCGAGACTCCATCTCAAAAAAAAAAAAAAAAAAAAAAAAAAAAGGAAAGTATACACCCTAAGGCAATGATAACAAATAAATGAAATGTTTTTTATCAAAGGAAGTTTATCCCTATATCTTATAGTAAAACATAAATAACCTAATTGTCTAATAGTAGAAAACTGGTCATGCAAATCATGATAAAGTCAGAAGAGTCAGAATTTAGACTATATAATATATAGCAGCAGGGACAAATGTTCAAGAAACAATAATGTAGTATACAATTATATTTTTAAAGTGTGTATATAGGTGTTTATTTTATTAATGGTATTTCTTGTGGAGGAATTACAGGATATTTTCCTCTTCCTCATACTTTTTAACACTTCATAATAAGCATATATTTTTTTAATAATTGGAGAGCTCATGAATGCATATTTATTTTGATAAGTGAGTTATGGTGGTAAGAATTCTGCAGGCTTTAGGATTCTCTCTCAAGTGTAACACCTATTTTAATAAAATCATGGTGTATTTTCTGAAGCATTTTTCTTGTATTAAAGACTTATTAGCAAAGATGCTTAAGGTGATCAAAACGTGTAGCTATCATGTAGCCGGGGAAAAGTAGATGGTACTCCACTAGTGCAGCAGAATAGATAAAAATGGAAAGTGTGATCCTAGCTGGAGGGAGTGGTTATTAACTGGGCCCATATCATTAATAAGACCAACAGAGTTTGTGCTGGAGAGCCATGGAGTCGGATTACATTAGCATAAATCACCTTCTATTACAAAACTGGATAGGAATTTTTCCAGAAAGTCACTGTTTAACCTACTGTCACAAGAGCTCCTTTAGTGCTTACAAAATTAATCTCCTGGCATTGAGAATCTGTTAAGGACAAAGATCAATTTCCCTAGTATAGTCACGTTTTGTGTTTTTCTGCTTTGTTATTAACACAGTTTCATGGTCTATCGCTGATAACATAGACCAAGAAGTTGATAATAATCAGCACATACCTTTGGACTATATGATTCTTCTGAGACACGTTTTGAATACTTCATAATATGTAATAGTTGTGTAGCCTAAAATATTCAGATTTTCCAGAAAATTATGTACTTTCACACCTGTAATCCCAATGACTCAGGAGGCTGAGGTGGGAGGATCCCTTGAAGCTAGAAATTGGAGACCAGCCTGACCCTAAGACCTCTTTACTGAAAACAAAAAAAGTAAATAAAACTTAGCCGGACATGATGGCACACACGTATAGTCCCAGCTACTCAAGAGGCTAAGGTGGAAGGATCGCTTGGGCCCAGGAGTCGAGGCTGCAGTGAGCTATAATCAGGCCACTGCACTCCAGCCTGGTGACAGAGCGAGACCCTGTCTCAAATAAATAAATAATAAACAAAGTGAAAGAAAATCAGTGGCATCATGGGATACCATTTGCAATGGAGATAAAGGGATGCCCCCAGAGCACCACAAATCAGACACAGAAGCTTGAATTAACTCCTTCTAGACCATGGTTCACACAACGAGTGGATGGCAAAGAAAGCAACCTGCATCATTTGTGATGACTTTGCTTGAGTGTGGTGCGATGAGGGAGGTGGGGGAAATGAGGAAGGCCAATGGACCAGTATACACATCTGAGTTTCAGTCCTTACAATCACAAGTGACGCAAGCCCCCTCGTGGAGTCATGTATACCACAGATCATACTGTAATACCTTGGAATAAGAGAGCTTTTATTAAAAAAAAATCATAACTCTACCTAAGCAGAAAAATTCAAAGTTCCTAATAACAAGGCATGAAATATGATAATTGCATAGAGCAATTTATGACACACTTTTATTATTATGCTTTTGCAGCCTACCAGGACTCTGATTCATGAGGCAATTGTAATAGTATGAAAGTTACCATTGTTTCCAGTTGCAGTGAATGGTATTATACCTAACAATTAAATAGTAGAGACACCTGTCATAACAAAAAGCAATAGCTATTATTAGTTCTTCAAATTTATTTGTGTATTTTCCATCATGAACAAATAGCTGAAATGAGTATAATTTTAACACAAAGCTATTCATAGGTAGGTAAAGACCGCAAATTTACAATTGCTGTGGCTTAACACTAGCTTATATATTATAAATGCTAATTTTGTTGTTTGACTAGAAAAGTCCTCTTTTAGTCAAGTTGTTTCTGTTTTGACCAAGAGACATTTAATCTAAATACATACCTATATAATAGTAATTTATAAATATTATATATTTTAGGGTGAGGTGGATTTTATTCAAGCAGAATGTCATACCTCTCAAACCACATGGAGTGATTTTTTATTTTCTGTGAGCAAAATGCTACCCTCAATCCAGTACACTACCTTTTAATCTACTGAATAATCTGATAATATCCTTGGTAATCCAGGGCACCTAATTTATTTTTATATTTATTTATTTATTTATTTTTTGAGACAAAGTCTCGCTCTGTCGCCCAGGCTGGAGTGCAGTGACGTGATCTCGGCTCATTTCAACCTCCACCTCCTGGGTTCAAGCAATTCTCCTGCCTCAGCCTCACAACTAATTTTTGTATTGAGTAGAGAAGAGGTTTCACCGTGTTGCCCAGACTGGTCAGGCCACCTAATTTACAGAGCATTCTTTCAATCCTTGATAGTTTTAGCCATTTCTTTCTGAAATATCAATGATACAAAACTAGATGGTAGCCAAAACACTGTTTCTTTAAAACGGTCAGCATACAACACCAATTTAGGGAATTAAATTTTCTTACACCCCTCTACATATGTTATCTAATAAAGAAAGAGAGGTATGGACAGGAGGGATAAATCTGGAAGTCCTCTGTACGTGAAAGTCTCCACAGTCCTAAAACTAGATGTGAATTCCAAGGGAGTGAGTTCAGGGAGAGGCAGAGCCCAGGCTCTTCAGTGCTGGGAAAACAGCTCTCTGAACATTGCTCCTCGCCCTGCTCTGGCAGAGCATGCTGCTGTTACACTCCCTACTCCCTCTGCCCTGGGGCTATTCTTCTGGGTATTACCATGGTTACCCACCACCTCCTTCATGTCTGCTCAAAGGCAAACTTTGTAATGAGGCTTGCCTGCTTGCACACCTCACACCTCAACAATCCCTTCCCTCCATCCCAATCCTTCTCACTGCTTTATTTCTTATTTGTCTATGGCACATGGGACTTCCTGACACTCTATGTAATTTATGTTTATATCACATCATTGTCTGTCCTCAATTACTAGAAGGTGAGTGCCTCAGGGGTCTCTTGTCTTCAGCTAGAACTGTGCCTGGGACACAGTGAGTGTGCAATAAACACTTGCTGAATAAATAGATGATGAAAAGCGAATGAACTTGGCCAGTGAGTGTCAAAAGGTCAATTTCCACTCTATTTTATTCTTGACACACAGAGTCAAACAGTAAAGATTTTCAAGCAATAGAAAAAGCTATGAACTTTGTTTGCTCTTTTATCATTATCCACCCAAGCCAGAGATGCAGCAGGGTCTGTTGACTCATCTTATGTTAACTGAGTCACATGTCTCCATTTTTATGGCAAAAGAGGTCATCTGAACCAGACCAGGCTACAGAATCTGGTGTGGGTTTTAAGATTGGTGAAAATGGAGAGGCAAATTATGTATCAATTTTGCACCAAACTATCAGAAAACCAGAAGAGGGACATAGAACACACACATACTAGGAAGCTGAGGTAGTAAATGGGTTCCACTCTTCAGGGCTTTTCTAGTTCTTCAAGGATGCATACCCAAAACCCTGTGGGTCAGCACAGCCCCAAAGGATGAGAAATCTGCACGATCTGGGAGTGCAGCTTACGGTCTTATGACCCTTTAAACAATTTGATCCCTGAAGGGGCCACCTCAGAACTGAAAGTTCTGCTTACTCTAATTATGAATATTCCTTTTCAAGCCGTGTTGTACTCTTTACTATAGCAGGACTTTAATCGGCTTGGCCTTGATCTACCCCCACCCACCTCATATGTGAGCAATAGTCCACAGAATTGCACAAGCTGGAGTGCCTGCCAGGAAGAAGTCACCGTGAGCAGGTCCAGGACATCAGTGTGGTCCATGACTGAGCCTAAGAGAGGCACCTTCCCTGGAGATATGGAAAACTTCCAAGGAAATTCACAAAATTCCTCCATACCTGCATGAGAAATCGTTTGTCCACCTTCTCCTCTAGGCCTAAAAGATGTTTTCATCTCCCGCTGAATAAAGGAAATTAAATTTCATTTTTTATTAACACACAGCAATGTTCTGTTCAGAGAAGGCGTTAAGTCTTTGCTGATTGAATAGTGGAAATAAAGACATAAAGAAGTATGTCAAGGTCATTTCACGACTTCACCAGCAACCACTTATTCTCAATTAATTCTGGACTGTATTATAATTTCCTGTGGACATAACAACTGCCACTTAAAACCTTCCTTTTATTGCGTGAACACACGCCAAAGAAGAATTTTAGCACAGAGGCCTACTCAAAATAGAACTTGAATTTAGGATATTGGCTCCATATGACTTGGCAGGACTGATATAAAGAAATAAGGAAAGTCATGATTGTTTTTCTGTAAGAACTATCAAGATCCTTTTCTCTCCATTTTCTAGAGCCACTGTATTAATGGCTATTTTCAGCTTATAAGCACTAGATTTATAAGCAACAAGACTGAGTATTAAATATGAATTTCTATTGTTTATTCCTAAATCAATACCCATAAAACATTGAAATTGTTTTCACATTTTGCTGCCCTTGAATTGAGAATGTTGTTCACAGCTCTGTGAAAACATGGCACTTTTTGACATTTGTAGAAATAGCAATTACCCATAGTAAGAAACATGAAAAGGCCTCAGTCAGCCTGTCTCACTTAAACTATCTCCAATGACGTGATCAAAATTGCTTTAGAAACACTGTTGCTCAAGTGACTAACTATCAAAGTAATAAACCTGAGGAAGAAAATCCATTTTTGCTGAACAAAGTAGGAGCTAAACACTATGCCAAAATCATCGCAACTAAGTAGAGCATATAGTTATCTTAAAACTCAAACGATAAAAGCCAAAACGAAGGTTTTCAGTAGGTTATTTTATTGCTCCACGTTGCCCCTTACTGAGATATAGTGCAATTACAAGAATATGGTTACTTAGACAGAAACATGCAATATATCATTAACTCCACCGAACCTGGAATGATTCTTCCTACCAGAGCTTGCTTTCAATTAATTAAGGTGCAAGCTTAGAACTAAGAGGTTATTACCTGTTTGAAATCTGCAGGTCCGAATTCTACAGGTCAAGTTCTGTCACCAGTTTTCAAGGCAATTCTGGCCATTTCAGTTACCTTTTCTCTAATTCATTTTTGTAACCAGAAAAAAATCATCAAAATATTTCTAATGCATTTCTATAATCTTAAAAAAAGAATTAAAATATACCTCAATCTGATAGGGATTTTTCTGAAAATCTCTATCTATTAGCACAGTTAATCCAACTGTAATAAAAGTGAAATAAAGAAAAAACTTACCTCTGGATAAACATTATCATTTTTAAGTCTCTTGCAGATCTTGCCCTTTATAAAACAGGAATTACATGTTTTAAAGGTGTCAGAAAGATTTTTGTGTCTTGAAAATGTGGTATCATTTTGAAAGATTAAGTTTGTCCTGATAGTTTTACGTAGGTAAAAATTAGCTACTCTATTTGTTAGAGAAAATGAAACAGCATACACTCAAAAGGTGAATATTTAAAATCACTTGAAAAGCTTACAATGATATTATAGTGATACTGAATAGTTAATTTTTAAAGAAAAAGTAAAGCTATGTTTACTTACATATCTTATTTACATACCTCTGTTTATTTACATATTTGCATTATCTTATGTGGAGTGAAGTGTTTTCAATTATCAGATTTTTCTTAATGCAGCTAGACATCAGTAAAAATATCTGCATAAGCTTTATGTAGTTCTACGTGTATGTATAAAACATGAATTAATTATGTATTAGAAATGATGACACCAGGGGAGATTGTGCCAGTCAAATGGCTTATGACATAGATGAGGACATATCAGAAGGACAGAGGAGCCATCTGGAAAGGGTTTCCATTAGCTAAATCATGAACTTAAGCATCAGAATAAATACTGATGTTAACAGATTACATTCTGTTGAATAAAATAGACAACCATAACTCTACACTTGATTGAATAAACTAGTGAGGAGAAGAAAAAGTTCTTCCTTACCAATTAATAAAAACATGAAAGGAATTCTCAGATTAGAGAATTACTATTTGGCACAGAATTGTAATTCATCAAGACAAGTAACCTCATTGGTTGCTAAAATAGTGAATGAAGGTTGCGTGAATGATGAGAATCTGTGTAGTCCCAAAGAAGCTTATGGTAGTCCATCTTCACACTGCTGATAAAGACATGCCTGAGAGTGGGTAATTTATAATGAAAAAGAGGTTTAATGGACTCACAGTTCCACGTGGCTGGGGAGGCCTCACAATCAGAAGGAGAAAGGCACATCTTACCTGGTGGCAGGCAAGAGAGAACCGGAGTCAAGCGAAAGGGGGGAACCTCATACAGAAATATCAGGTCTTGGCCGGGCGCGGTGGCCTGTAATTCAGCACTTTGGGAGGCTGAGGCGGGCAGATCACGAGGTCAGGAGACAGAGACCATCCTGGCTAACACGGTGAAACCCTGTCCCTACTAAAAATACAAAAAAAACTAGCCGGGCGCGGTGGCGGCGCCTGTAGTCCCAGCTGCCCGGGAGGCTGAGGCAGGAGAATGGCTGGAACCCGGGAGGCGGAGCTTGCAGTGAGCGGAGATCGCGCCACTCACTCCAGCCTGGGCGACAGAGCGAGACTCGGTCTCAAAAAAAAAAAAAGAACTATCGGGTCTTGTGAGACTTTTTCACTACCACAAGAACAGTATGGGGCAACCACCCTCATGACTCAATTACCTCCCACCAGGTCCCTCCCACAACACATGGGAATTATGGCAGCTACAATTCAAAATGAGATTAGGGTGGAGACACAGCCAAAATATATCAGATCTCCCCCAAAATATCTATTATTACAGAAAAAAAATAAATAAGTAAAAAGACTACAATGGAGAAACCTGTCAAAGTTGCCATCAGTGTGGTAGAACAAACTGACATGATTTTTCTTCTGGTAGCGTGCAGTGAAGGAAGCCATCACCATCTCTATACTTCTCTTGCCAAAAAAGCATCATCTGAATCTAATAATTAAGAAACATGTAATCATTAAGAATCTAATCATTAAGACTGGCCCCAAATCGGGGGTATTCAACATAATGACTGGCCTATAATCTCTGAAAAAGTTGCGGTCCTGATGCTCAGGGGACACTAATGGACTGTCCTGGTCTGGAGGTGGTTGATGTGACCTGACAACCAAACGCAGCCTGGGGTCCTGGGCTGGGGCGTTTTGCTGTAAAGGAGAAGAATGGAGTCCGCAGCGAGCCCCACACAGCTGAAGAGGAAATGTGGATGAGGGGTGTATAGTTTTCTATAACTTTAAGATTATCTCAAAACAAAACATTATTAAAAAGAGTTTGAGCAAGGAGACATTTTTCTCCTGCCTCCTGTAAACTAAAATTAAATCCTAAGGCCCCCTCTTGGCCAAAGAGACTCCAGATAAACCTTAAAACTGAGTTCCCGGCCATGACAGGACTGGAGCTCAGAGGCCTCATTATACTCCTCTCTTTTGCTGTTTAGACAAAACAATGGACCAGCATTAATGTTAAAATAGAGATAATTATAAGACTGACAGAACAGAGTCCTATTGGCAATAAGATACCAAACTACAAACAGGACCTAAGGCCATGTCAGGCCACAGTTAAGTCACACAGCCCACATTTGAATAATAAACTGTGTTCTCACTGCCACAGGGTTTCAATTTTTCTCCAGCAGCTAAATAAGCCCTGGCCTGGAGATAACCAATTGTGAACCAATTTGCAGCTCACAGATGCTGCTTAACTGAGCCCTGTTCATCAGCCATGACTCCAGCTTTGATTGGACAAGAGACTAATTTCAGAAAATTTCTCCAGCTAGGATCATCCGCCGTGGACTGATTCTGGGAGGTCTACAATCTCTGTAGAGATAACCAGAAGGCTCAGAACCACTCAGGGGCCTCCGTGTTCCAAAAAGATCTTTTGATGTATAGGGCCTCATTGTAGTATGTTGTCTCCACCCAAAGTGAACACGGGTTGTATGTAACATGTACATTTGCCCATTAAGCGTGCGTCAGCACTCCCTTCATGAATATTCATAGCTCTTCCTCTTACCTGTTGAATATGTATGTTTTGCCAATCTGTTCAGTATAAAGCTCCTGCCCAAACCGCTCCTCCTTCGAAGTGCCCGTCTCTGGCCTTGGCTGAAGGCTGTGCTCCCTAGCCTGTGCTCCCCAGCCTGTGAGATGGCCACCTTGCAGGCTGTAACCCTTTACAAGAAATAAAGTCTCCTCCTCTCTTTTTCTAAATTTATACACCCCCAAATTTTTTAAAGTTCACTCTCCCCACCCTTATCTGCTCCGAATTGTATGTGGCTATGGGATTTATCTATTTCTTAGACTTTTGAAAATATTGTCTTTTATTTTCTAATGTAATCTATATAAATATATTTTCTCTCTTATGGAATCAGTTTTGATATTTGGTATTTTGCTAGAAGTTTAACCATGTTACCCCTATTTTCAGATATTTTTACATAGCATTTAAATCTTATAATTACTTTTCTGAGACTTTATCCCCTTTAACATATCCCTTTTTATCTTAATTAAGTGATTTATTGTTTGCTTTTATCCTAAAGATATTTTGAATATATATATTGGTCAGAGCTTTTCCCACATTTGGATTCATTAACTTTTGCTTTCATTTGTATTCCTTTCTTTCTCTCTTCTGCTTTCATTGAGTTTATATTCCATTTTCCAAAGTCTTTAAGAATAAATATTTGATCTATTTATGACTTTTATTTTATTAATAAAGAAAATAAAGCATTGATTGTCCTCTGGGAATTGAATTAGTGTAATTTCTGGATAGTTTATTATTTCTTCTATGAGTGCCTTTTTGACCTATGAGTTGTTTAAACAGACATTTTCTTCCTTTCCTTCTCTTTTTAAAAATTATCAGATGACTTTTTTATTTGTTTCTATTCTTGTTATTACCATGCTTAGTTTGACTGCATTGTTATAGATAAAGTTGGTTATGCCATTTCTTTATTTTTGACAGTTTTTAAAATTTTCTTTATGGCAGTATTAGTCTGTTCTTGCATTGCTATGAACACCCGAGACTGGGTAGTTCATAAGAAAAGGTTTAATTGGCTAGTAATTCTGCAGGCTGTACAGGCAACATGGTGGCTTCTGCTTCTGGGGAGGCCTCAGGAAGCTTTCAGTCACGGCAGAAGGTGAAGTGGGAGCAGGCACATCACATGGCGAAAGCAGAAGCAAGAGAGAGAAAGTGAGGTGCCATTCCTTTAAACGGCCAGATCTCCAGAGAACCCACTCACTATATTGTGAAGATAGCACTGACAGCATGGTGCTAAAGCATTCGTGAAAAATCCTCCCGCGTGATCCAGTCACCTCCTACCAGGCTCCTCCTCCAGCACTGAGTATCACAATTCAAATTCTCTTGCCAAACAAGAGACGTGGGCGGGGACACAGATCCAAACCATATCAATGGCATATATGATATAATTCTTTAGGCCTGGTGCAGTGGCTTATGCTTGTAATTCCAGCACTTTGGGAGGCCAAAGCAGGTGGATTACTTAAGTCCAGGAGCTTGAGACCAGCCTAGACCACGTGGCAAAAACCTATCTCTACTAAAAACAGAAAAATTAGCCAGGCATGGTGGCACGTGTTTGTAGTTCCAGCTACTCAGGAGGCTGAGGCAGGAGGATCACTTGATCCTGGGAGGTGGAGGTTGCACTGAGCCAAGGTCGCCTCACTGCACTCCAGACTGGGCAAAAGAGGCAGACCTTGTCTCCAAAAAAAAAAAAAAGAAAAAAGAAAAAAAAATTGTGTGTAGATTTTTAATAGGATTTGAAAGAAGTTGTATTCTCTAAAGAGTTATGTTTAATATAATCAATTTAATTTAATTATAGTATTTAAGGCCACTACGTTTTCATCCATTTATGACCACTTAAGCTGCCATGAAATTGAGCATCAGTTAAATTCTCATAGCTAATACATTCATATCCATTTATTGTTATATTATCTGTGCTTTTTAAAATGAGTATTAGCGATCTATGGAAATCTATAAATGCTAGATTTTCATTTCAGATCGTGTTCAAATCATTACAAAGTGTCTAACCGGGATTCTTTTAGTAGTATGTTACCCTGAGTTGCGGAATTCAGATAATCAGTTGGTGAGTCCAGTTGCTTTGTGGCTTATATTGTCACGGCGATAGCTGTGGTTGTTGCTGGCATATCTAACATGCCTGTTTGCACCTCTCCGTGTTTCTAATTTTTGACTTTTCTCTTTGTTTTAGATATGTCTCTTGTGAAAAACATAAGCTGAATCATTTGCCAAGTGTGTTCTATATTTTGAAATCCTTATCTTTCAAACTTGCAAATGTGAATTTTCCTTTATACGTATATCAATATTTCGGATATGTTGCCTTTAATTTTTAACACTGGTCTTAAATTCTTCTTTACATCATCACTTCAAGATGACTTTTTGTTATTTGTGTTATTTTTCTTCTTGTGTCTCTCATAATTTCTTCTGATCATTTGCACATTATTTCTGCTTCTCTACATGCAAAAGAATTGATATTTCTTCCTTCTAATCCTCTCCCTCACTGCCACTCCAAATTTATTTTATAATTTTAATAATTGACAAAGTCATACATATGAAGCTACTGCCAACTGATGCAAAAACTCACAATCTTAATCATTATGCAATACCTCCTCTGACATAATTCCAATGCACATTTGATCTCTCTGTATCAATTAGACTGCTTTTGGTTGTAACATAAAGTACTCTATCAAGGAGTTTAAGCAAAATGGAAATTTATCATCATACATAATTTAAAAATTCAGTGACAGTAACTTTAGATGTAATCAACTTCAGTGGGTCACCAACGTCATACTCTTCTCATCTTTTCATTATGTGTCTTTAGCATCTCGGCCAGTCCTCAGAGTAACTTTCTTCATTACACTATTGGATAAACAAAGCCCTACATGAATGTAAGTTTAGAAACTGTAAGGCATATTTCAATTTCCTTATAACTTCTCTCATTAAACTTTTCTAAAAGATAATTTTTGTCATTAAAATGCATTGCAGTCATTAAAAAACATTTTAGTCATTGTTAAAGCCTTGGTTTTTTATTATTTTTAGGAATAGAAATTTTTAAATATGTCATGTTAATTACAAAAGAAAACTGACAGACACGTATTTCACACTAACATATTTCCAACAAAAACATTTTATCATTGCAAGTAATTCCCTCGAGCCTAAAGATTACAAATTATATATAAACACATCTTACTTTAGTAAATTTGACAGCAGGGAAGTCTTTAACTTTTTGCTTTGGGTGGCAGAAAAATATAACAGTTATTTGTCACTTATAAATGAAGAACAGTCATATTTTAGAGTAAGTTATTTGTCTCAACTTGATTAGTTAGCAGATATATTTTTGGTTTTGCTCCCTAAAAATAAATGTTGCAATTTTTTAGCTAACATGAGAAAAAAAATTACACTACAACATAAAGTGTAAACAAAATTCTTTTACATTCAAATGATTTTCTTTACAGCTTCCCTTTAATTAAAGTTGATCCCCTGCTTCTAGGAGAGCACACATTACTGATTTAACACATTCCTTGATCAAAAAGAAGTTTAAATTATTTTGTACTTATGTTACTATTTAAAAGAGGAAAGTATACGTTTATTATTTTTTTTTAATTTTACACAGACTTCATATCCAGAAGAAAGAGGGAATCTCTGTGTCTTTTTATAGGAGCAAATGATATTTTAGAGGCTTTTTGCTAGGGGACTCAGGCCAGCCTGGAGGTTGGAACTGAACGCCTTCCCCACTGCTAGAAGGGAAGATGGGATTTCCTTTGTTCCCATTTGAGGAGAATTTACTTCCAATGTAGCAAGGCACCATCATGGCTAGCAACAGTTGGTCTGGTTGCAGGTGTGCTGAGATAGTGATTAGTAACACCCTCCATCCTTAGGATGCCCAGAGAGCCATGAACCCCACCACAGACGCCTTCCCTGATTGCCTAGTGCTTTGCACAATTCTCTTATTTTTTTTATATATTTTAGATACTTAAGGTTTATATGATGTTTTGATATATTTATCTATATATACTACAGTCAAACAAATTAACATGCCCATCATCTCATAGAGTTTTCTTTAACTTTCTTTGTTCCTTTCCCTCTTTCCCTTTTTCTTTCTTTCTTTCTTTCTTTCTTTCTTTCTTTCTTTCTTTCTTTCTTTCTTTCTTTCTTTCTTTCTTTCTTTCTTTCTTTCTTCTTTCTTTCTTTCTTTCTTTCTTTCTTTCTTTCTCTCTCTCTCTCTCTCTCTCTCTCTTTTTTTTTTTTGAGTACTTAAAATCTACTCTCTTGGTAAAGTGCCTGCATACAATACAGAATTATTAACTACCCTCTCATGTTGTACATTGCATCTCTAGACTTCTTCATAGGCTTTGGAAGCCGATAGTTTTGAAAGAACAGGATCGTGTTATTCAGCATTTCAGAGAGGCCCCCATCAAAACGAAATGCTCTATTAGCTGCTGGGCATGCTGCCAGCTGAGGGCCCCAGATGAGCACCCAGGCCATGGAAGAAAGCTGCCTTGCCCAAGCTCACGTCCCTTCCAGGCGCAGCCCATGCCTGATGTCTGCTTGATGTGGAGAACATGACCCAGGCTCTGTCTGAATTCAGGACATCTCAGAAGGGGCATCTCCAGGTGTCAGAGCTCCGGTGGCCTAGGCTGGAGCCTCCTCGGAGGCTTCTGTGCCACTCCCTCCCAGGGTGGGTTATCCTGAGTGCTTCCTATAGGGGTCTGCAGAGGCAAATCCCAGCCCAGGGAGCCCAACCTCACCCAGGACTTACCCCAGAGAGCATAACAAGGTCACCTGCACAAAAGGTAGATTCCTAAGCAAAATCAACATTGTGTTCACAAAGAATGTGGAAGGAAATATGGGGTAAATCACAGTGTCTGACATGTTTCTAAAAGTTTATTGGCTTTATCCTTAACATAGATTGTTAAGCCCCGCAGCCTTACAAAACAAATTTCAATCACATTCTCAGAGGCATTTAGTAATGCACACACACATACACACACACACACAAGTATACATATATATGTGTGTGTATATACACACACATATACATATATATACACACACATACACAAGTATACATATGTGTGTGTGTATATA
Organism: Chlorocebus sabaeus; assembly: GCF_047675955.1. Lineage (NCBI taxonomy): Eukaryota > Metazoa > Chordata > Mammalia > Primates > Cercopithecidae > Chlorocebus > Chlorocebus sabaeus. The sequence goes on from NC_132912.1 coordinate 4,752,871, forward strand.
CACACACGTATACATACACACACACACACACAAGTATACATATATATGTGTATATATACACACACGTATACATATACACACACATACACACACATACACACACGTATACATATACATGTGTATATAGATACACACATGTATACATATATACACACACATATACACACATACACACACACAAGTAGACATATATATGTGTATATATACACATATACACACACACAAGTATACATATATATGTGTGTATATATACACATGTATACATATACACACACACATACACACACAAGTATACAGATATATGTGTATATATACACACATGTATACATACACACACACAAGTATACATATGTGTATATATACACACACGTATACGTATATGCACACACATACACACACGTATACATATATATGTGTATATATACACACACATACACACACGCACACACACACACAAGTATACATATATGTATGTATATATACACACGTATACATATATACACACACATACACACACAAGTATACATATAGATGTGTATATATATACACACACATATACATATATACACACACACGTAAAATACACGTCGAGTTTTGAAAACTTAGTGCAACAATTTAAAAAGCTAAAGTACGTCAATTGTTTTTCCTTATTGATTACTTGTTGAAATACTAGGCTTTTGATAGATTCGGTTAAATAAACGTTACCATTATAATTAATCTCTGCTGTTTCTCTTTTTTTCTTTCTTCCCATGGCTAGTAGAACATTTAAAATTGCATATTTGGCTCTTTTTTACTGCTTGCCTTTCTTTTTTTTCTAGTGAAAGATGCTGCACGATGCTTCTGTTTTTTATACATTCAACACATTTGTTTCCTAAAAATAAGAAAAGAAGAAGTAGCAAAAGGCGTAACTCTTCAGAATGAGTCTGATATTTAAAAAAAAAAAAAAGCCATATATATTTTGTTTCTTCTACTGCTTGAAATTTCAGGTGGCAAATCCCTGGAGTATTTAATTTGTCTTCAATTAAATTTTAAATGTTCCTTTTAGTCACAACCAAAAAGACATTTTCTTAATCAGTGGTATCTATTACAATCATTAGGATAATGTAATTTGGCATAATTATATGAAATTAAGATTTAGTACACTCAAGGTTTTTTCCCTCCTTGAGTGAAAGAAATACAAAAAGCAAAATAACCCTGAAATTTTACATATAACAAAAAGTCCCAAACCTATTATTATGTCCCATTATTGAATTGATGTCTGCGGTGACAGTACTAGGAAGAATAAAATGGTAATCTAGGTTTAAGGCTATAATTTTTAATTGATGGAAGCAGGTACAGGATTTATGTAATATGATATCATCTTAAGAGATGGTGGAAGTATAAAACAAGGAAAATGAAACCAACAAATAAACTGTGAAATGCACAAAGAGAAATTTGAACTGCTTTAACTTCTAACAACGAAGCAGTTGGAATATTTGAGCTGTTACCTGATTATGTTTAAGGATTTAGATGTGAATTCAAAAATGTCCCCCAAATAAATCTCTTTGCCATCTCTCAAGTCAGCAGCATTCTGTGAGCTAAGCTGGAAACACACGAAACATACAGCCTGGTTTAATAATAGCTAGACTGTGGAAGAAGAAAACTCCTTCACTCTGGCAGGCTAACAAAGTAGATTTAATTTAGCTCTCTTAATTGCTTCATATTGTGAATTTCAACATGCCATGTGTAACACCTTTCTTTCTAGTGATTTTCTTTTAGAAGTCGTTGTTCCCATTAGATTTTGAGGTATTTTTCTCTTCGTTTTTTATTCTCAAAGGTACTGACTTTATGTTCACTTAAAATTGAATGATTAATGACTCTGTTAGCTACATGATACAATTTTAAAAGAACAAGCCCAAACCACTTAAGTAAAATAAATAAGGTTTTTTGTTCATTAGCGTTAACATAGTATGGTCATAAACTGCCCAATTCCTAAATCACTCTTTACTTCCACTTGGCTTAAAATTATTTTTGCCTATTTAATTTATTATTAAGGAAATTACACACACACATTTTTTTTCTTGAGCACTCATAATTTGAGATTCATTATGGTCACTAAGCAAAAAGTTTACTTATTCAGTCATCATTGCAATGCAACTTAAGTCACAACAATCCCAATATAAAAATGTAACTCCATGTAATATCAAAAGACATGTTTTGTTTTATCTTAACAATTATAGTTAATTTCCCTGTATAGTAGATCTCCAGGACTGTCAACAGAATCCCCAAGGACACAGTCATTGGTGGTGGTGGATGCAAACCACACATTAAGATTAATTGCATAAGCTCTGTCTAAACAGAATGTCCTCTAATATTACCTTATAATTTCTTATATATAATGCAACTGCCTGAATCCTTGCTCGCCTTTGTATATAAAATTCTGTTGCACACTCCTTGATTCTGTGTAGGAAACAGTTTGGGAATATTGGGGTTGGGTAAAGTGGAGTCACACACGTATTCCATGCTCGTGTTTCCATGTTTCATGCTGATGGAGATGAGCCTGCACTGCTTGCATCCAATGCATTGCAGATTCACTGGTAAATATATAACCAGTAATCAACACAAATATATTAAATTGCTGGTCATTTTGAATTTTGCTTGACGCTGGAATAGGTTTTCTATCCATGAATTATCCAGTTATAAAGCGGCTCAGATTCTTGCTGTATGCCTTGCATGTGTGAAACACTTACCATTTTCAATAATTTTTCACATACAGTTTCCCACTTAATGTGTTTGACCGAAAAATAAACACAATATATATATTCTTGACTAATGACATTGCAACTAATAGAAGCACTCCAATTATGAGAAGATTTCCTATTAGCTATCTACCTAATTCATTCAACAGATACAGATATTATGCAAGGTAATCTGGTATTTTAGAATGTAAAAGAAGCTCTAATTATTACCTGGGTAGAATCAGGAGAATGTACTGATAGGTTTAAATGGATTAAAAACATCGTTCCCTCTTCCTTCAGACCTATACAAAATCAAATTAAATGGAATATATTGAATGATAAATATAATTTATCTAACATGTCCTTTTGGTCTAACCTAATATGATAAAGTTCATTGGATTGTTTCTGAAATTTCACCTTTTGTATTGAGCTTTCCAAGTGTGCTCAGAAAAACAAAAAGGTATATTTTCCAGCCTAAGTTATTAGAAAAATTTAGGATAAATAAAATGAGGTATCATATCTAAATCTCTTGCATAACACATTGACCAGAGCATGGATTCATGTCTGTTTTCTCTGTTCCAAAATCACAGTGACTATTCAAAGCTGAAACTCATCGCTGCTCTCAAACTATGAAATACCTTTCAAATGGTTCTTACCAATGAATTGTAACCATATTGATCAAGATAATGTATTTGTATGAAAAAAATTGTCTTTCTACATTGTCATATTATAGGTTCCAAAAAGATTCTAAAAATTTAAGATTCCAAAAATTCTAAAGATTCTATATGTTTATTTTTGAATTGTTTTCCACTGTATTTGCCCTCCTACTTTGGGTTTTTAAATTCATGGGGGGTCAGAAGTAAATTAAAATCTCATTTAGATTTATTTATAATTAAATAATCCAAATATATATTTTTAGGAAAGCTATTTGATGTTTAGAAAACCTCGTTAGCCTCTTAAAGATGTTTTTCTCTGAAGAAACAAGCTGTCTTTCGACAAGCACAGATTTCAAACTCCAATGGCTTCTATGTTCTCTTGGAAACTCATAACATCATTATGATAAATTCTTCTTTGGAGAAGTGAATGCATTTACCACTCATGTGAAGATGATGCTGCAACAGGGTATTTGACCATTTTTTCAGATGGAGAAATTATCATACATTCCTAATTATTTATCAGAACAATGTGAAATCAAGAAAAAGAAAATGGAAACAGGAGGCTCTGGTACTTTTTCAAACATTGAAAGACAAAAATGTTACTTCATTTTGCAAAATATTCAATTTGACTTCATGTTGACTTCTCTCTCTATTCTTATTCTGTGCCTGCCAGTTTCAAATCCCAAAGCACTGAGTCAGGCTAAAGTAGGAAGTGAAACAAATCCACTTTACATTCCAGTCTCAATTTTGTTTTAACATGATCTGATGAAAATCTTGTGAGACCAAGGTATTAGTGAAACTCTAGTATTAGTTATTTTTTAACCACCTAATTTTTAGTTATTTTTACTTTTTTATTTATTCGTTTTTGAGGCATAATTTATACATTTTAAAACTCATTCTTTTAAGCCTTCAAATCAGTAAGTTGTGCAATCATCACCACTTTCTAACACCAGAACATTTTCATCGCCCCCAAAACAAACTACATGCTCCATAGCACTTAGTCACACCCTGTTTCTTCTCCTCTCAGGCCCCAGCAGTCACTAATCTATTTCCCATCTTTATCGGTTTGCTCATTCTGGCTATTTCATACCGATGAAATAATATAATATATAGCTTTTTGTGTCTGGCTTTCTTCACTTAGCATAACACTTTCAAAGCTTATCCATATTGTAGCATGTGCCATTACTTAATTTCTTTTTAAGACTGAATAATATTTTATCGTAATAAAAATATCACATTTTGCTTCTCCATGCATCCATTGATGAAACATTAGTGTTGTGTTCAATTTCTGGCTTTTTAAATAATCTTCCTATGAATATTCCTGTACAAGTTTTTGAGTGGACCAGTGTTTTCAGTTATCTGAATATGTACCAGGGAATGGAATTGTTGTAGTCATATGGCAATTTTCCAACTGCCAAGATGTTTCCAAAGTAGCTGCACCATTTTATACTTCCAACAGCAAAATATGAGGGTTTCAATTTCTTATATCCTAGTCAACACTTGCAATTGTTTGTCCTTTTTTATTATAAACATGCTGGTGGGTGTCAAGTGATATCTCACTGTGGTTTTGATATGCATTTTCTAATACTAATCATATTGGCCATGTTTTATGTACTTAATGGTCATTTGTGTTTATAATTTTCAAAAGTTTTATTAATTTTTTTTTGCTCGTTTTTAATTGGGTTGCTTGCCTTTTTTCTTTTTTTGAGATACAGTCTCACTCTGTCACCTGGGCTGAAGTGCCATGGTACGGTACGATCTTGGCTCACTGCAACCTCTGCCTTCTGGGTACAAGCGATTCTTCTGCCTCAACCTCCCAAGTAGCTGGGACTACAGGTGTGCTCCACCAAGCCCAGATAATTTTTGTGTTTTAGTAGTGAAGGGGTTTCACCATGTTGGCCAGGCTGGTTTCGAACTCCTGACCTGAGGTGATTCACCCACCTCAGCCTCCCAAAGTGCTGTGATCACAAGCATTAGCTGCTGCACCAGCCTGTTTGCCTTTTGATTACCAAGTTGTGAGCTTTCTTTATGTATTCTGCATACTAATCCCATGAGATATGGATATGTATGTAACACTTTCTCCCACTCTATGGGTTATCCATGTTATTAATGATGTTCTTTGAAACAAAGTATTTCAAATTTGTTATGAAGTTCAATTTATCTATTTATCTGTTAATTAATTAATTAATTTTGCTTTTGGTGCCACATCAAATAAATCATTGCCTAATTCAGAGTCAAAAAGATTTGCACCTGGATTTCTTCCAAGGGTTTTAAAAGTTAGCTGTGACATTGATTTATTTGATCCATATTTAGTTCATTTGTGTATGTGGTGTTAGGAATGTGTACAATTTCTTTCTTTCAACTTATGTTAAAAATATTTTTCTTTCCCCATTGAATTATCTAACTCCCTTTATGAAAAGATAATTTGTCATAAATATGTGGGGTTATTTCTGTTTTCTAAAATCTACTCCATAGATCCACATACAAATTCTTGCGCAGACATCACACAATTTTTTTTATGTGGGATCAGAGTAAGCTTGAAATCAGAAAGTGTAACTTTGTCAAGTTTGTTCTACTACTTTTTTAAAAAATTAATAGACTTTACTTTTTAAAGCAGTTTAGGTTTATAGAAAAATAAGTAAAATTACAGAGTGTTTCCATATGAACTCGCACTTCCTAATTTCCCCTGTTATTAATATCTTGCATCAGTGTGCTACATTTGTTGATGATTGTTGAGCCACCCTATGATTAAAGTTCATAGTTTACATTAAAATTCACTTTTTTGTTGTGCATACTATGTTTTTTGACGAACATATAAGGATATGAGTCCATCACTGTTGTATCACACCAAGCAGTTTCACAGCCCTAAAAATCCTCTGTGCTCCACCATGTTATTCTTTCTTCCCTACTTCTATTCCCTAACAACCACTAGTCTTTTGTGCTGTCTCTACGGGTTTTTCTTTTTTCAGAATGTTACAAAGTTGGAATCATAAAGCATGTAGCATTTTCAGATGAGGTTATTCCACTTAGCAATAGGAATCTAAAGTTATTTAATAAGGTTTTATAACTTGATAACTCACTTATTTTTGTTGTTGAATAATACTCCATTGTGTGAATGTTCCACAGCTTGTTTATCCATTCACTTATTTAAGGACAGCTTGGTTGCCAGGAAGTTTTGGCAACTATGAATAAAGCTGCTATAAACATTTGTGTGCAGAACTTTTTGTGGGCATAAGCTTTCAACTCATCTGGGACTTTTTTCAATTCACACCAGGGAGTGTGATTGCAGGATATATACTAAGAGTATGTTTTGTTCGTAAGAAACTGCCAAATTATTTTCCAAAGTGACTATATTATTTTGCATCCCAACGAGCAATAAATTCTTCACGTTCTCACCAGGTTTTGGCGCTGTCGATGTCTTTCATTTCTGGCTAATGAAAAGGTGGTGTGTAGTGGTGTCTCATTGTTTAAACTTGCAAATCTCTAGTGGAATATGATGTTGACTATCTTTTTAAAATGCTTATTTGCTCTCTGTATCTCTCCTTTGGTGACTTGGCCAATCAATTGAAGCCTTTAAGAACATAAACCAAAGTTTATGAGACAAGAAGAAATTCTGCTTCAAGACTACAGCATCAACTCCTTCCTGAGTTTCCAGACTACCAGTTTGCCCTACAGATTTTAGGCATGTAAGTACCCACAATTGTGTGAGCCAATTTTAAAAAAACATTTTTTCTTCTCTTCTTTCTTTCTCTTTCCATATATACATATGGTTTGGGTTAGTGTTAGATATACAGTTATACACACACACACACACACACACATACATACACACACATACATGCACTTACAATTTTCTCACAAAAATATGTTTTTATGATAGTTTACATTTACTTATGTAGTTCCATTAACTCATGTTTTCATTTCTGCCCATCTTCATATGGATTGAAGTTACTGACTAGTCTGAAAAACTTTTCCAGCCTGAAATATTGTGTTTGGTATTTCTTATAGGAAATGTAGGTTAACAATGATTTCTTTCAGTTTTGGTTTATATGTTAATGTATTAAATTCTTCATCATTTTGAAAGCTAGTTTTATGAATATAGAATTCTTGGTTGACAGACTTTTTAAAAAGACTTTGAATATGACTTCTCATTGCCTTCTGGTTTCCATGGTTTCTGAAAAGAAAGCAGCTATTGATGTTATTGAAGATCCCCTTTCTTAAATCAGTCTTATTTTTCTTCCTACTATCCAGATCCTGTCTTTGTAGTCATATTTAGAAAGTTGATTATCATGTATTGAGGGGTGCCACTCTTTGAGTTTTTTCTCAAATAATGAAAGTTTATTATTTGCTTTCATTGAATTTCTTAGAAGTAAAGATTAAAGTTTTTTATAAAATTTAGGAAGTTTATGGCCATTATTTCTTTAAATATTTTTCCAGCCTTTCATTGTTTCCTTCCCTTTTGACACTCGCACCATGCATGTATTGGTATACTTGATGGTGTCTGGAATCCTGAGATTTTTTTTTCTTTCTGCTCCTAACGTCAGATAATTTCAATTGACCTATCTTCAAGTTTGCTGCTTCTTTCTTCCGCTATCTCAAACTACTATGAACCCCTGTGGTATTTATTTTTCTTTCTCAGTTATTGTACTTATGAAGAAAAAAAGAACTGATTTTTCCCGTTACCCTTACATACCACTTGATAAAACAGTTCACCTCTGATCACAAAAACGTGTTGGGAATTTTCTGTCATCAACAATCATCTCTCCAATGGATATCAACTAGGTGTCTGATAATTCCATTTAAATCTCCAATACCTATCAATAGTGTCAGATCCCACAAGTTGAGGAGTTGAGGACTCGGTCCCACAAGACTTTGCCCCATTACAGATATAGTTGCAAACCCCTGGTTGTGAGTTGTGCTTCTGACCAACTGGCTATAATTCCAGATTTCCACAATCCTTCCTTGGGTTCAATTAATTTACTAGTGTCTCATAGAAATAAAGGAAGCACTTACATTAAGTGGTTTGTTAATAAGGGATTTAAAAAGACTAGAGATGAACAACCACATGGAACAGATGCATATGCTAGTGTATGCAGAAAGGCGCAAAGGGTGGCCATGGCTTTTCCATCATATGACACTCTCCTGGAACCTCCAAAGAGCTATCTGTAAGCTCTTTGAACCCTGTCTTTTGGGTTTTTATGGAGGCTTCATTATGATTGGTCAGATCACTAGCCACTGGTGATCAACTCAACCTTCAGCCTCTCTTTTCTCTTGGGAGGTTGAAGGTGGGGCTGAAAGTTCTAATCTTCTAATCACATGGTTGATTTTCCTGATAACAAGCCGCTCACCCCAAGGCTGTCAAAGTGCCCTCAGCCTCCAGTCATTTCATTAGCATGTAAAAAGACGCTCATCACCTCAGAAAATATAAGGATTTTAGAAGCTGTGTGCCAGGAACCCGGGCAGAGATATAATATATATTATATCATAATATTACAGTTCACACCCTAATCTCTGGCCATGGATTCCTTACAGAAAAAATGATATACAACTCAAAAGACATGCACATATGATAAGAATTCTATTTAATTGTTGATAATTACTCCATGCCACCTTTATATTGCATGAAAATGTCTCTGAGTGACACTACTCAGATTTTTAAATTTCCACTCAATCTTGTCAGGTTTTAAAAGCAAGAGTAGTGTCATCAATATATGGCTTCACTTTTCCAGGCACCTGGTATAATTGAGGTATGACATAATATGTTTTGCTTTAGGCCTCTTTCAAGGTGTTAATGTAATATCCTATTTCTTGTATTACATAATCCATGTATTCATTCTCCACCCTCAGCTACTTTTCTACTTTCTCTTCATTTAGACTTTTCAACTCCAGGATTTCCAGTTAATTCTTTTTTTAGTAATATTTATCTCTTTCTTTATATTCTTTATTTGATAATACACTGTTCTCATGCTTTCCTTAACTTCTACAGACATGATTTCCTTTAGCTCTTTGAACATATTTACAGCAGCTAACTTAACATCTTTGTCTAGTAAGCTCAACATCTGTCCTTTTTCAAGGACATTTTTTATTGATTGATTTTCTTTTCCTATGCATCAGCCATACTTGTATATTTTTAAATGTCTCATTTCTTTTTGAAAATTGACATTTTAAATAATGTTACAAGTTAATGTTTCCTCCTCACTCCCCTGGTTTATTATTGCTACTACTTATTGTTGTTTTTAGTTGCTATTAGTAGTTGTTGTTGCTGCAATGTTTTTTAGTGACTCTCTAGAATTAATTCTTGAAAGTCTGTATTTTATAGCACAAGTGACCCCAGAAATCTCTTCTTGGTTGCCTTAGTGCTTTGCATAACTAAGTCTCCCAAGTTCTCTAAGTTTACTGCAGCACGCATCTAATGCTTTGGGAGGCACTTCTTACCTCTGATTTAGCCTTCACTTCCTGTTTGTACATAACTGTAAGGTCTTCTCAAATCTTTCCTGTCCAGCCTTGCATAGGCATGTAACCATCTAGAAACCCAAGAATATACTGGAGCTTTTCAAAGCCCTTTTTGGACATCTATGTTCTAACTTAGTAAGCTCTAAGTCAGGTCAAATAGAAACAAACCCTGTGAATTGGATTTTCCAGTGAACTCCTAGACAAGTCATACAGTAACAATTCTCTGTCGCAGGGGCTTTTAGAGAGCTCCAAACTATTCTGATTGTGCTGCTGCTTTTTCAGGCTGTTGGTTTTCAAGGCTGTCACAGAGCTAGGGGAGGGGCTAGGAATAGGATAAATTAAAATGCCAAAAAAGTATATTTTATTAAAATTATATTTCCCATAAACATTATTTGGATTTTTGCAAGACTTTAGTTAATATCCAGGATCCTGAAGGAGTGGATTTTGACAAATTTTGCCATTGTTCTTTTTGTTTTTATAGGTGAAGGGAGTTTCAAATGTCCTTGCTCTGCCATATTGCTAACATTGCTGAAAATCATTCTTAATTAACCATATGGATAATGGTAATTGTCAACATACTGTATGTTATATATATGAGAGTCACTATGCTCAAAGCCAATTATTTATACACTGGTTCTTATTATTTAATCCTGAAAATAATGCCAGCTTTCATCACTATGGAACAAACGAGAAAATTTTCTCAGGAAACTTCCCAAGCTCACACCAATCACACTGCTTGCTAATGACAGAAATAATCACCTCTCTCTAATTCCAAATACCAAACTCATAGAATCAATAGTGTTAAAATATTTGTGTTTGAGTCATATTTTTATATATACTAAAAGTTTTGGCAAACCATGGGAGACATTAAAAAGGTAAAATCAAGTTATTTATTTAACAAATCTCCTATGAATGGTAATATCAACCTTTTGAGTCCTCTTTAATGTTTTACTATGTATATATTTCCCAACTAATACTTCTTAAAAATTCAAAAGACTTAAGTTATACCCAGTTCTAATGTGTGTACCATCACATTCATGTAGCTTAATGCTAAGATATACCTCTCATTTCTCTGTCTTAGCAAGTACTCATTTCTACCCTATGCCAAAAACCCTACCCAGTTCAAAATCTAGGCAGACAGATATCATTGTATATTTTATGCATTCTCCAGTGTAGAACAACAAATGGTTTTTGGTGAGCAAACTTCCATAGCACATTTGTAAAGAAATAAAATTTAAATAAACTAGAGTGATAGAACTCATGTTATGATAAAAGAAAAATCTCAATAACTCCTTCACACAGTCAGTATCAAAAAGACCATTAGACAGTATTACTGAGAGCCTTTATCTTTATTTTTGCTTTGTTTATTTTGTTTCATAAAATAAATGTAGGAGTATTTATGTAAAGTTTAGTTATCAAAAGCATCCAAAAGGAATTCAGAAAAACTTAAGCACAATTTAGACACCATTGGTAGTGTTATTACTGTATTTTGGATGTTAGTTGTGCTCTCCAACACTAGCACTTTTAAATTTTGGATCATAGAGAGTGGGTTGAAAACTTAACACTTTTTAAATTCTCCAGATGTCTATTTCTAAGCCAATTTACTCAAAAATCATAATGTAACAAAAATGACCTTCTAAGTTAACAGGATTTATCTTTCAATAGTAAGCAACAGAAAGTAAGTCATTTGAAAACATACTGTAGATAAAACATCTACCTTTCAGCAGCATTCAGAAAATACCCTTTCTGTTGCTTTGGCCACACTCACAAATACACATAGTAAGTGGTAGAATAGCTGTAAACTACCAATATAAGATTTTCCAAGTGTGATTTTTTTATATCTCTTTTTTTTTTTTTTGAGACAGAGTCTTGCTCTGTCGCCCAGGCTGGAGTGCAGTGGCCAGATCTCAGCTCACTGCAAGCTCCGCCTCCCGGGTTCACGCCATTCTCCTGCCTCAGCCTCCCGAGTAGCTGGGACTACAGGCGCCCGCCACCTCACCCGGCTAGTTTTTGTATTTTTTTAGTAGAGACGGGGTTTCACCGTGTTAACCAGGATGGTCTCGATCTCCTGACCTCGTGATCCGCCCGTCTCGGCCTCCCAAAGTGCTGGGATTACAGGCTTGAGCCACCGCGCCCGGCCAAAGCAGAGACAAATACATGAAAATCATCATCACACTCACAGATTTGCTTTAGAAATAAGAAAGCATTCTTTTTAAATAGCATCTCCTCTGAAAGAGTGACCTCAGCAAAACAAAATAGGGGTTCTCTGGCTGCTCATGCCCCCAACAGAAATCCAATTATGAACTATCCACAGAAAAAAAATCTTCATAAACATCTCAGAACTTGAGAATGAGGCTGAAACACTCCCTCGAACTGAAAAACTGAAAAAAAAGCTGTATTCAGATAGAAAAGTCATATTGACCCTGCCACCCACTCCCACACCAGCACAACGTTGCACACAGAGGATTCCCCTCCTTTCAGGATTTCTGTAGTGCGAAAAGTGAGTTGGAGGTGGACATTCAGCTTCCCCGTCATTCTGGGATCCTTTGCTGGAGCCTCACGCGTGTCTTTTCCCATGAAAACCATCGGGAGCACAGGCACGACTAGACTACCTGCGGTGAGTTAGAAACAAGAATGGGAGTGGGGCTCACAATGGTCAGGCCGTGGACCTCAGCTGTTGTTTTGCATTCCAGTCCACGAAGGCACCATAACTGAGAGACAAGCCAACAGCCTTGTGCTGCAGAAAGCATGGTCCATGGGTCTACCAGGCTCAGGTCCTTGGCCGGCTTCTCCACAGAGCCCTGGTGCTCTCCTCAAGATTTCCACAGGACAGGAGGCAAGTGCAAGTCACCAGTTACCCACAGAAGGAGCATATAGCCCCACTCAACAACAGCTGCTGAACAGTGACTCTAGCAAGCCTTTGTGCCTTACGAAGCCTGCTGCTGGCTGAGAGGCAAGCCCAAGCTCACACATATTTGTAGAGCATAGCCTCTGACTCCAACCCCCGATGTGACCACGCTGAAACCCAGAGACCTGACCCAGCCTTGGAAGCCCCAGCACATGGCTCTGCCCAATTACAGATCCCCAAAAACAGTGTTGCCCAGCCAGGAAAACAACCTGCACAACCTGCTCAGAGATAATTACAAAGCCCAGACAGCAACTGGTAGAGTCCGGCCAGTACTATCATCAGCACATGGAGCACGGTCAGCAGTACCATTCAACATCAGAGCACAGGAAGTGACCCAGCACAACTAGAGAACCTGACGCCAAGGTTCTCTGCCTGTCCAGGGTTGCTGCCAACTGACCCATCCAAAATCCCCGGCTAGACCAAATAATAAAGGTCTGTCACCACCAAAGGACACCTGCAAAGGCCTGAGGGGTTGACCATCTCCTCAAATGCACAGGCAGCAATGTAAGGAAACAAAGATTATGAAAACTCAGGGAAATATAACACCACCAAAAGAAACAAATAAAGCTCTAATAACAGACCTCAGAAGAAATGGAGATCCATGAAAAGACTGACAGAGAATTTAGAATAGTCCTTTTAAAGAAGTTCAGCGAACTCCAAGAAAATATGAATAGGAAATTAAACAAAATTTGAAAACTATTTATGAACAAAATGAGAAGTGTGACAAAGAGATAAGAAACAATTTTCAAAACGGTTATTGTGAAAAATTATATGGAGTTTCCTCAAAAATCTAAAAATGGGACCACCATGTAATCTAGTAATTCCACTTCTAAGTTTATATCCAAAGGAACTGAAATCAAAGGATATCTGCACTCTCATATTTATTACAGCATTATTCACAATAGCCAAGATATATAATCAACCTAAGCATTCATCAGTGAATGAATGGATAAAGAAAACATGGTACATACACAGAATGGAATACTATTCAGCCTTTAAATGGGGAGGAAATCCTGTCATTGACAACATGAATAAATCTTGGAGGATATTATGCTAAGTGAAATAAGCCAGAAACAGAAAGATAAATAACACCTTACTTATATGTGGAATCTAAGAATTGAACTCATAGAGTAGAGAGTAGAATGGTGGCTACCAGGGGCTGGGGGTTGGAAAGGGAAAGAATGGGGAGCTGCTGATCAAAGGATACACAGTTTCAGGTAGAAGGGAGAAATAGGTTTTGAGATCTATTGTAGAGCATGGTGACTATAGTCAATAATATTCTATTGTATATTTTAAAATAATTAGGAGGGTAAATTTCAAATGTCTCATCATAAGAAACGATAGGTAAGAGAGATGATGGATATGTTAATTAGCTTGATTTAATTATTGAAAATTGTATACATGCATCAAACATAACACTGTACCCCACACATGTATCATTATGATTTATCAATGAAAAATACCTTTAATAATAAAATAAATAGCATCTTTTCTACATAGTATAATTTGCAAAACGTGATCAGTGAATTCCTTATTTCTTTAAACACATTTTAAAAATTTAAAGGGTATGCTTATTTTTATAGTGTAGTTACAATTTTAAGGTTCTAATGCACAAAAGCAATTTTATATCCATCTAAACATATTGATGCTCTATTTTGTTCATATATTTTACAGGCAAATTTCTCAGGTCGAATATTTGAGGCCTTTCTTCCACCTTTTAAAATATTGTCACTATCCATGGTTTTAAAAATAAAACATTTTCTTGAGTTAGGTTAGACTATAAAAATCACCTTTATTTTATGAGGCAGGATTTGAGAGGGAGTTTCAGTGAATATGGCAATTACATTATTCACATTCATTGTCTATCAAATACTGTAAAATTTTATTCCCTCCAAACCATTTCTTTAGAAATGTACACACTTTTGTGGAAGTACCTTCTTGGCAACAATTACAAAGTAAATTATTTCAATATAATCATTCATTCAGGATAAACCAATAAAAAATTCAGGCCATTTTCCATAATGAGCACAATTCATGAGGTTCATAAAAAAGTATGTGTCAAGAAATTAGCTTTGTGTCATTGACACCAATGTGAAATAGCATATAACTAATGAAACAAGTGACAAGAAACTAATGAAATATCAAGAAGAATTAATATGATGCCCTTCCTACTTCTAAAAGCATTTAGGGAAAAGGCCCAAACTCTAATAGATCATATCGGGTGATTATCTCCAGCTTGTAATTTTAAAACAATCATTGATCATGTGCAAGGGATTTGTTAAAAGCCATACCTTTACTGAAGTTAAGAACCTTTCTGCATGTGAAGACTTTGAAATACGTGATGTGTCAGCTGCCAGCAATGCTAATTTCAGATAGGAGAAACCAGGCCCGATGAATTACTAAACTGCCTCCCAGTATGAGTTCTACATTGCAGGGTTTATTCTGAGTTCTGATTTATGGAGAAATATTCAGCCTCTCTCTCTCTCTCTCTCTTTGTCTCTTTCTCTTTGTCTCTGTCTCTCTCTCTCTCTCTTTCCCTCACTCTCTCATTCTCACTCTCTCCACAACATGCCATTATCAAATTATTACATAAATGTCTCAAAATGATTGTCTATTCTTGACAATTTTATAGCTTCTTTATAAAAACTTTTAATGTCATTATTCTAGAGGAATTAATAAATTTAATAAATGAGTTTCTAGGTTGCATATAAGTAGAATACAATTTGGAGCAGAATATGCTTTAGGAATCTAACTCACCTCTAACATGTAAGGAGAATGTGTTGGACTCTTCACATAATGAAATGAAGAAAAAACTGGCATTTTTGTTAATACATTTTACATCACTTTTCTTATAATCATGATGACTTCTGTAATGGAGAAAAAGTCCATTTGTCTTCAAGCAGAAAAGATTCTACCACTTCTCCATTTACCTATTTTAACTTTCTTTTAATTTTTTACATATTTAGTTTTGCATGGAAAATACCTATATTGATGTTTTGATGTTTGAGAAGTGTGCTTGTGACTATTTGCCAAATGTAAGGTTTTGTTTTGTTTTGTTTTGTTTTTTTCTCAGTTTCTGTATCACTTCTGGCTTCTCACTGCTCCTAAACCAGGATAGGTTTCAACTGTAAGCCAGTAATACAAATTCTGAAACAATTATTGATTGATCAGCAAGCTTACATCGCTATAAGAAGTCTCTAACAAAAGATCTATAAAAGGGGTGAGGTAAATATGACTATTCTCATCCCACAGCTGATGATACCATGTCCGTAGCAGCTCACACAACGGCTCATGGGCAAGGTCAGGCATAAAACTTGGGCGTTTTGAATTCTTGGTCATTGCTCTTTGTATGACGGTATATACCAACTTAAGAACTTCTGACGTATGCAATAATATTTAGCCAGGAAACATTGATTCTGACATGAGAACAGCATGCGTGTGATCATGACAGGAATTGTAAAAGGACATAGTCCCCAAATCCACAAATTGTGACTGCTAGTGAGATGGAAAATATAGGAACCTATCAAAGAAAAGAGCGATATAAGACTAAACTGCTAGGGAGTTCCTGAAGGAAGAAAAAAAATAAAGCTGTGATGAATAAAAGAAGCAAAAGAGACAGAGGTTAAGTAATAGGATATAGGAATTCAAAAATAAACCTTAAGATAATATAGTTACATAAAACCAAGAGAGTTACTTCTCACAACTGTACCCGAATGGAGACATGAGGTTACAGTGATGCAATCCCTAAAGAATACTAGGAATTATCTGCAAAGTCATGACCATTTGCACAATGGGAGCACTTTCAGCTCAGGGATAAGAGATTTGACACACTTATTTAACAGATTTAACTTATAATTAACAAATATTCTTATGCTAATATAATTTGTTAACATTGCTACATCTAGGGGTGTGTGTCTGTAATAATATGACACAATAGCAGTATTCCATGAACACACTACCTGAGGAAACTGCATTTCAGAGGATAGTCAGCATCGCTAAAAATGATTAATGTTGATTACAAATTCCAACACCATGCCTATTCAATGTTAAATCATCACAAACTCTCTCCCTTCCCCTGCTGGCAATAGGACTAACAAGATGGCAAGCTCAGGAAACTGCTGATATGGTTTCTTTCATAAAAAATTAGTGCTACCATCAACAAAATAAGGGCACCTGGAGTGGCTGGTTGACCTGGGGAGAGATTAAGCATAGACATGGGCAGCCGTGACTATGCCTGAGAATGTTTCTTTTTGGAAGCTTCATCAATGAACATGTGTGTAGCCTGTGGAAAGCCGGGTCTCCCCAGGTCAATCTCAGCTCAACATCACACTAAAGACATCATCATCTAAAGTTAATGTCCTTGGGAAATAATCTACCCATTTATTTTAGATCTTCTTCAAGTGGTGAATCAGGGGGTGACATAGTCATCCACATATCTCAAATTTCCAAAAATATTCTTCAGACATTGCTCACTCTCCCCCATATTTCACACTTCTGTGTGTAATTTAACAGCAGCTGTTAAATTTCTTTACCCTTTGTTTCTTCTGATTTATTTGCTAAAATGATGCTTGTTTTCCTTCCCTGCCTCTGTGCCCCTGTTCCCACCTCCACTGCTCACAAAGGCTCAAGCTTTGAAAAATGAGCACCTCTGCCTCTCACTGGGGTCTTGGAACTGCCTTCTGCTCCTGCTTTGAATTTTCCCGTGAGCACAACTGGGCTGGAAATGTGTGAAACACAACCTCCATCACATCAATTTACCCCTAAGAAAACTATTTATTGTAAAATTCTCTCTCAGACAATTGGGTAAAATCAAAAGTCAATGTTACTTGTATTCATTGAGACTCTTCTGACTAATAAGTCATGGCTCTTTGGCTTCACCTTCAGTACCCTTGGGGACAGAAGACTGTGAATGAGCCTCCAAGTCACCACATTTCTCTGGGTGCTCCTTGGAGCTGCTATCCCGGAGCTGCTGCAGGGATCTCTTCCTCCTTCACTTCTCATCCTTGTGCCTTTCACCAGCATGGTCAGAAACTGACACGCTATTTGCTTTTTGGTTTTGCTATTTGTTTTTGTTTTCTGACTCCTGCCTGGCCCTTCTTGTAAATCAAATTTCCTTTAAACAAGCAGACCGCACTAAGGACTGGAGGGAAAGCCCCAGCCCAAGGTCTGGCTTCCACTACAGGGCAGGGCAAAACCTTGAATGATCAGAGTGTTCCTTCCAACACTTCCTTTCTCCGTCCAGGAAAAACTTAAAATCTTAAAGCAATCGGATGGGTGCGGAATTTTTACTGAAGACTGATTTCCAGGTTGTGACTTTTCATAAAATAATGTGTTAGTTGTGCTAGTTGCATGGGAGGAATGTGATGCATTGTGGCTCTTTTTCAGTGTAGTCTTGATTGCGGATTCTGCCCCAAAGTACAATGACAATCTTATGATTGCCTACATAGCTTCCCTTAATCGTCAAAAATATTGTCAAATAGCTGCCCCAACTCACCCCTTTAGCATCGTTGTCAGCAAATAATTTCATTCCACTGATGTTCTTTTCTGTAGGATAAGGGCTATTCATTTGAAACTTAACCACTGAGTTATTAAGGTTTATTAAAATGCATTATTCCTGAACTAAAATTAGCATATTTGTGGAGTTCATAGAGGACTCCGATTAATGAACCTTCCAGAAAGTCCACCCACTTCACTGATGGGGGACAACGCAGCTTCCTAGTCAATGCCAGGGGGGAACCCCTGCAGTTGTAGGACACTTGGCTCTTGTTTGTATCAATATTCTCTTAAATTAGAGTTTAAAATGGCAGCTCTCCATTTAAAAAAATTAAGTAGTACACTCTAATCATTTTCAAGCTAAATGCTGTGACTTGGTTAATCCATAATGTGATTTTATCAATTTTCATTAACTACTCTTAAACATGTGTGTGTAATGGCAAAATGGTTCAGCATCCTTATCTCATTATTAAGAAAGTTTTAACACCCAACAATTTCTTTGGACATGGCATTTCTTTATCTGTCATTGATAGTTTTTTCAAAGAAAAGTGGGGAAAAGGAGATTTTGGATTCTGGAAATTCTTGCTCCTTCTTACTTGAACTCTCATTTAAAAACTATAAAATCACTGTTCTGGAAAGTCGTGGATTCACAGGAATGAGTTGTTGGTAGCGGCAGTAAGAATAGCAATCACATACTCTAAGCTTATAAATATTTTCTCAATTATTAGGTTGGCGCAAAAGTAATTGCAAATATTACGTTGGTGTGGTTATTTTTGCATCAACCTAATATTTTCTTTTTATATCTCCACTTATTTGCACAGTAAACTTATCCAGGCAATAGTCTTCAATACTGGAAACAGTCTTTTTTTTTTTTTTTTTTGAGACGGAGTCTGGCTCTGTCGCCCAGGCTGGAGTGCAGTGGCCGGATCTCAGCTCACTGCAAGCTCCGCCTCCTGGGTTTACGCCATTCTCCTGCCTCAGCCTCCCGAGTAGCTGGGACTACAGGCGCCGCCACCACGCCCGGCTAGTTTTTTGTATTTTTTTAGTAGAGACGGGGTTTCACCATGTTAGCCAGGATGGTCTCGATCTCCTGACCTCGTGATCCGCCCGTCTCGGCCTCCCAAAGTGCTGGGATTACAGGCTTGAGCCACCGCGCCCGGCCTTGGAAACAGTCTTGATTGTGCCCTAGCGTTTGGTAAACAGGAGGATTGGTCATTTGTTTGTTCTTTCTCTTCTCTCTGACTCCCTCTCTGCCAGTTTTCTTTCTTCCCTCCCTGACCTGACCAGGAACTTTTACAAACAAAAATTTCCTCCTGTAGAAGAATATAGCAATACATTCAATTTGAAGTTGCATAGTTAACTTTGATTTCACCATTCAGGTTAGCTTGCATTGTTAACAATTGAAGTTGGTGGAAGATTTCTCAAAGTTTTAGCCACCATTGGGGGGAAAAAGTTATGCTTAAGCTCTGATGAACAAGAAGGCGCATTCTAGAAACTTTAAGATAAAGCTGGATCACAGGTCACTCTCCAAGAAAATTACTAGAAACATTCCCTTTTTTTAAACCAACTGGACATCACTACGTTCTCACTTCACACTAGATAAAGAGATGGCTGAAATTGCACTTCCCTGGGTGCATACTACACTTTCTTTTAAAGAAAAGCAGTTGGGGTTTGAGAGTTTCGATTAGGTCAGCACATGTGTAATCACAGTTAAGCTCCTGCTGTATGTGATTTTGGTCTGCGTGATAGTTGATAGATCAGGAATGTTGTGCAGGACTCTGAAAAAGATGGGCAGAAGGAGACAGTGGAAATGTGAGTGGTTTTGAGACCTAACTTTGCTCCTGGTCAGGTTATGCCCCTCGATTGACTCAGCAGATGCAGCCAAGGACTATGTGTGATTGGAAACATTGTAGGAAAGAAGAGTTGTATTAGTCTGTTCTCATACTGCTGTAAGGACATACCTGAGACTGGGTGATTTACAAAGGAAAGAGGTTTAATTGACTTACAGTTCCCCAGGGTTGGGGAGGCCTCAGGAGCATACAACCATGACAAAAGGGGAAGCAAGCATGCCATTCTTCACAAGGCAGCAGGAGAGAGAGAAAAACGAGAGTGGAGATGGGGAAAGCCTCTTCTCAAACCATCAGATCTCGTGAGAACACACTACCACCAGACTAGCATGAGGGTACCCACCCCCATGATTAAATTACCTCCCACTAGGTCCCTCCTATGACACTTGGGGATTATGGCAACTACAATTCAAGATTTGAGTACGGACACAGCCAAACCATAAGAGGGGTCATTAGGATTTTTATGGATTCCTCATCTAAAGGAAAACATTCTTGAAATTTCCATACTGGCCAATACACAGTGTGGATGACTCTAGTAGCTATACAGAAAAGACTCCTCGGTCAGACAGAGCAGCTTTTGAAGGCCAACTTCTTCACTTTCTAGTTAAGATCCTGTGTATTTCTACTTTTAACTTATCTCTACTTCAGCTTTCTTCTTTGGATTGGCAAATAATTCCACATACGTTCTTGTGATTATTCAATGGACAGATGCACAAATGTACACCTGGCATTAAGCCTTGCAATTGGTGACTGTTGCTTCCTCTTTCATTCTTACTGGACAGGACCACAAGACCAGGTATTTGGACATCTCCTGCATTAAGATGAGTGTGTATTTTGAGACTGTAATTAGGTTGTCTAGTTAGCATGCCAAAGCTTCACATTCTTTCTAACAGCACATTTTTTAGGTCCTTGTACACAGAAGCTTCCTCAAGGTTTGTTTTCCTAAGAACACATCTCTACTGAAAGTGGGGAAGAGGGTATAGGTAGGGGCTGTGCATGGGCTGTCTTCCCAGAGTGGCCTCTGACCATCATGGGACAATGGAAGCAGCAATGGCTTCCGATGACTGTGTCATTGGCTCCTCTTCCTATAGGGATGCTTTTGGCCTCTATGTCTATCTCTTCTTCCCTGAAATACCCTCCACTTGTCCTCTTCAGCAAGGTCATGGGCATAGGGCTTCTCCTTCCTTAAGTCCATGTGGAGGTGGTCCTGCTCTGGGCTCCCCTTCCCTCCTCTCCTCTCCAGTTCTCCTCCGCCTAGAGCTTATGATCCCAACAACAGCCTGGGAGCTGGCCCTGCCTCCACTGCACCCTGCAGGCTAGGGGTGGGCACAACTGGGCCACACTCATTCAGTGGTGGGGACATGAAGCTGGGAAGTCATTGGCTCCCCTTCATCATAAAATTCATTCCTCTTGTGCAAGCCCAGTCTAAACAATTTAGGCAGAACACAGGGAGCAGCTAAAGGCAGGGAGGCATCAGCTAGGCCTACCTTGATTCCTGGCCCTGCATTTCCTGCACACTTAGCTTTGCACAAGCAGCTAAAACTTTATTCTGCTGCACCCCACTCCTAGGATCCATTAAATGTGTGTCCTTCGGAAAACAATATGCCAGTAAGCTTCCTATTTGAAAAGACTTCAAAACTTTGCTGTTGGAAACAATAAGCAGCTTTGGGACAGATTCTTAAGTGATAACTAGACAGCCTAATTAGAATACAAAATAGAGCAAGTAATTATGACCTCCTTATAGGGTTGTCAATGAGGATGCAATGTGATCATATACAAAGCTGAGCAGACGCTGGCACTTAAGGGCAGCTCAAGATGGTCACTTTTGATGCTTTTGCTCTTGTGCAGTGGCTCCACTCACAGTCCTGCAATGCTGAGGCACCCATCTGTGGTCCTCAGCAATCTCTGTAACTAACAGGCTCCACTTGCTGCCCTTTGGACTCAGGTTACATCAGTAGCCAGTGGCCTTTCTCAACTGCATCCAAACCAGACCCCCTTACTGTGAAATTCAGGGGTCACACACTCAAACACCTGACCTTTCTTCCCAGGAAGGAGTGACATTTTTTCCCACTGTAGACACTCAAATCTCTCCCCCAAGGGTCATCATCTCTCTTTATTCAGCCTCCTCTCTTTCCAGAATATATGGTTGTTTTCTGTTATCTTGATGTGTTCTATAGGGGTGACAAGTCAGGGGACACAGCTCTCTATTTGTTATCTATAAAATATAATTTGGCATCATGGAATTCTATAAGTAAAATACTAAAAATACAAAAATTAACCAGGCTTGGTGGCGGGTGCCTGTAATCCCAGTTACTCGGGAGATTGAGGCAAGAGAATTGTTTGAACCTGGGAAGTGGAGGTGGCAGTGAGTCAAGACTGCGCCACTGCACTCCAGCCTGGGTGACAGAGCAAGACTCCATATCAAATAATAATAACAATAATAAGATAAGGAGAATGAAGAAGACAATAGGGTATTGTCATTATGATAATCTAAATCAGCAGTTCTAAGCAGAAGTAAAGAATATGTCACTTGTTTTCTTCCATCTCTTACTCTCTGATACCAGTTCCTGTCCCTGGGCTGAAGTTCTAGGAGGATGTTTTCACAGATCAAGAGATAAATGGGCAAAATGAGAGCAACATTATGACTTTTTAAAAAATAAATTTACAGTTCTTGAATAAAACAAACAAACAAAAACTGTCTTCAGAAATTATTGCCCTTCCTCCTCTGTAAGTATTAAAGCGTCATTACTTTTTTGAAATAACGGTGTCACAAAATTGTAGTTTTATGCTTTTAATGTTCTTACTTGAAAAAATACTAAACTAATAACACTATATTGTTTTCTCCATAATGTGTTTTTGGAAGTTTTCTTATCTATTACATACAAAATTTGAATGTTACGTCTGTCTGTAAAGTTATATCAGTTAGATAAAAATTAAAATAAAAATTAATGAGTAAATCTTTGCAGGTATTCTAACACTAAATTACCTGGATCCCTTCTTTTTCCTAGAATATTTTTATCTTAAAAAAAAACCTCAGCTAATCTAATCTAACCTATCTGTACAGACATGTGCTCAGTGTATGTAATAGAACAAAGAGACAGCACCAATAGGAGACTACAAAGTGCTGTGGGTTCATAAAGAAATGGCCGGTAGAAAGCAAGACAATTTCCCATTTTGAAATTGGCAAAATGAAGAAGATGATTATAAGACAGCCTGAGAGAAAACCTTAAAAGATGGTCTTAGCAAAATGTCACTTCCAAGCTGATGAAAAAACAGAACACCCAATTCCGGTGCCTACTTTGCTGCCTAGGACCTCTGATGAGGTTCAAAGAGTTACTGCTATTTTTTTAAAAAGCCATGCCTTTCACATCTTAGTGAATGCCATGCACGTTTCTTAACTCTGACATTAAACACCAAGGTTGATAGGATTCATCTCCAAGATATTTCTACAGTCAACGCCTTCCTCCTCTTCCTCACTGCCAGCATTGTTGCCCACTCATTGTGATTTTTTACTGATTGTAGCAACTTTCCTACCCTTCCCTCTGCTTCAGAATCCCCTCTTTAGGAGCAGTGAAATGAAACTGAGCTAGACAAAATCCTCCCATCAAAGACTTCCGGCTACACTTAGAGTGGAGTCCTGCCCACCCTCTCCACCTCGTGTGAGCTACTCTGCCCTGCAGCTCCTTAACTGCCGGAGCAGATGCTCAAAGGGTGGGAACACCAGCCACCGCTCATGATATGAAGGGCTGGTATTCCCACCCTTCGAGCATCTGCTCCTGACCATCTTGTATAGCACACGCTGGCTTATTCCCTGCTCTATTATGATTACATCATCTTATTTATTTTCTTTCTAACACTTTGCACACTACCAAGGTTTGATTATTTTTATTGCCTGTTTCCTACAAAAGCATATGCTCCCTGAAGTCTGGGAACAACTTTTCCACTTAGACTTACCTTTGTTTCCTTAGCTGGCTAATGGTAGGCTCTCAAGTATTAAATAACCTTGCAACGCTCTACTGTACATTCCACTTTGAAACCTTATGAATACCGCACACTATACATCTGGAGTGAGGTGAGACCTGCACGTGTGAGCCCTATCATGGAAACGTGGAATCCTTCATGGCATGGCTTCACACTAATTTAGAATCTCGCAATGGCTTCATAAGATAGAAATGAGAAATGAAGAGATGGTTGGTCTTATGAGAAATGCTTGAATGAGTGCACTTTTATGAAGAACAGGTATCTATGGTGGAATTTGCCATTGCCACGACTGTATGGACCCCAGCAAAAATAAAATTAAAATCACTATGAAGACAATGCTGGGAAGAACTTAGACATGGAAACTCTACGTGTCCAAATAAAGGGCAGTTTCCAGACTTGTGCAACATTCTTCAGTTCTCCGTTTAAATTAGATTGATGGGGCAGAGGTCTCGGGTTTGTGTTTCCTGTGGTCTCTGTTGGGAGAAGGAGCTGTCTGATGTGAACTATCTGCATGAACCGCCTCTCAGGGAGCTGGTCCAGGTTCCTACAGGAGGCTCCCCTCTGTGCAGGCAGCTCCCAGCCAGTGAAGGAGATTGTAGGGGGCTGGAGATCAAGTTATGAATCAGACACGGCGAGGGAAACCATCCAGAACCAGAGCAAGTGGAAAGAATTACAAGGTGGCCTACTAGATGCATGGGGCAAGCCCATGAGACAGATTCGAAAATCTGAATCAAACAGGTGATTCTAGGCCTTCCTGGGAAAATACAATTACTGGAATATTACTGAGATACCTAAAGAGACCCTGAGATAATTTGAAAAGTTGTCCTAAATGTCATCACCACAGACAATGTAATGAACAACTGTTTTCAAGCTTTTAAGAAAAGGAAATGTCTTCATTTTGAGAAATTCATCCAGAACACAGGGAAAAATTAATGCTGTAAAATTATTCTTCTTGTGAAACCAAATTAAATTGATACCAAAACCAAGAACAAGAAGCAGTCTAAAATGGAAGAGAAAAACCTAAGACTAAAAAGAAAAAGACCAGCAAGAGAGCATTGAAACACATTATACTTCAGAAGTATATCAAAGGAATAATGTATCAGCCAGGTACAGTTCATCCCCAAGAACTATTGATTCAATATTTTAAAATATATAATTTAGTCCCATATTAATATGTAGAAGAAAAAACCCCAGAGGACCACTTTACAGTTGCCAAAAAGCCTTCGATAATATTAAGCATGTATCCCTACGGAAGGAAAAACAAATCTTTGAAACTTGATAAAAACATATCTCTAAGTAACATCCAATATTAGGCTCAATGGTATACAGCTGCAAACACCTCAGTGCAATCAGGAGGCATGCAATCATCTTTAGGGTTTAATATGTTTTTGTGGAAATACTAACTAGAAAAATTAGAAACAGGGAATAAAATAAAATATAAAATACTGAATTGTGAAAATAGACACAACCCTACAGTCAACTTTCATTTTTAGATGATGTGAGGGCCAAGAGCCTTGGCCTTGGTTCACTGAAAAATTGAGACAGCCGAGTATACAGGGGTCCGCAGAGAACCTCCAACCAGCCTGTGCACTGTGCACGGGGAGAATGCGATGGAGCCTCAGGAAGTTTGTGCCGTTGTTTTGCAGTGGGGAGGAGCCTGACCGCTCCTGTTTTGCGGTAGTAACTTGCGGTGGTAACGTGAGATTCAATCTGTGAGGTGAGAAGCCAGCTTACTAGGACTCTCTCTTTGCTGAGAATCTTTGTTTCCCTTTTGTTCCCTTTTCACCCAGTAAGCCCTGCCCTTCTCACCTGCTTCAGAGTGTCTGCGAGACTAATCTCTTACGGTTGTATGATAAGAACCCGGCTGTTAGCTGAACTAAGAAGAAAGTCCTGTAGCAAAATCACTGACATGTAGCAGCTTGATTAATACGTGATGACAAGGCACAGAAATGTACTTAACGATGTCTACATGAGAGCTTTCACAAGGGAGACCCAAAAATATATGGAAAATTGTTCACATGTATCCTTAGGTTCAACAAAGTATGGACAGCTACACAGAATATGATGACACAAAAAAGGCCTGACATGATGCTGATAGACTGAGTGGGGAAACCCTGCAAGGCCGGTCTGTCTAGATTCTTCTTGGCCTCTCTGAGCAGCGCTTCTTCCTTCTCGGTGTGGGGCAGGGCCCTTTGAGGAATGAGGCTCTAATGACCTGTAGTCAAACAAAGAAAGTCAGATAATTTCTTTATGGCCCGTTTTTACATAGAGTATTTGTTTAGGTTTTTTGGCTGGATTTCTGGAAATGGGACTGAGAGACAGGAGGGCAGGAGAAGGTCAAAGAAAAACTTTTGCTTCTGAAGAAGCTGCTGAGGCCTTCACATTGGGGTATTGTTTTCAGAGTGCCAACAATGATCTGTGTATTGGTTTATTACGTAAACAGGTCCACGAGCCAGACACTGCTGCAAGGATCAAAAGGTCAAATGTTAGAGTAAAATAGATGCTGCCTGGACCTCAGAGACTTTGCACTTCAATGAGGGAGAGAACTGTCCTCAACATAAAGAAAAATAAGAGCAAATTGCAACTGTGGTGAGTACTGCAAGGAAGGTGTCCCGAAGTCAACAGAATGATGGGATTGTTAGACGTGATCATGAAGGCAGTGGCCAAGGAAAACAGGAGCAGAAGCAGCAGCGCTGAGTTTAACAACTTCATCTCCATTCTCTGCATTCTTCTAGTCTTAGGGGAAACTGAGGAAATGGGGAGAAAATAGGTAGGGGGGAAATGAGTCACTAGGGAAAGAAACATCACCATGGTAGCCTCTAAAACAAAGGAGGGTGCGCTGAGTAGACAGTGGAGCCAAGCCGGTGACTTAGGCATTCATATTCATGGATTGACAATGATATTGAACAGGTCCTCCCCTGAGTCACGGAGACACTGCCTTAGAAAGGTGGGAGCTGGGCTTCAAAGCGAGACACAGCTAGAGAAAAACATGGATGCGTAGCATAAAAAATGAATGCCTTCAAGGCAGTGAGGATTATAATGCACTTTGGAGACTGAGAACGGGGCAGGGTGAGAGGCGAGGGAGAGATGAGAAACTACCTACTGGGTACAATGTACACTATTTGGGTGACAAATACACCAAAAGCCCAGACTTCACCACTACACAATTCATCCACGTTACAAAAAGCTGCCTGTATCCCTAAAAGCTATTGCAATGAATTTTTTTGTTTGTTTTTATGCATGCCTTAAACACACAATTTCCAAACCTCAGGTGCTTCATCTTGCAAGCTGATTTTGCGGACCAAATGAGGCACTCAATGTTTAGAAAACAAAGCAAAGCAAAACAAACAAACAAAAACCTATTAGCACAACTTGTACAAAACAGATGCTGGGAACATCCTCTTCTTTCTCTTATAGAAACTGTGGCAGAGAAAAAGGGAAGGATGTTATCAAATAACTTCGAGTCTAATAAAAGTTTAATAACCTTAAGTTATTAACATAACCAAAATGTGTAGATAATGATTTCTAGCATCAGAAAGACAGAGATAAATTACAGTGGCATTTCAAAGGAGGCAGGGATGCTTCTCTCTGGAAAGGGTCATAAAATCTTCTTCCATCATCTACCCTGTGACCAGCCCTGAACGTGGGCAAGACAGGAGGCCCACGCTGATCCTTTTATCCTTAACCAGGGTACCTGGCGTTGGATTGTTCAAAGTTTTGTGAATTTGATTAATTGATCAACTAGGATTATCAAAAACATTTTTGAATAATTTTTCATGTGCTATTGTTTTCTGTGTTACAATACCTATAGCTAATTTAAGATATATATACACATATATGTACAGCATAAATATGCATGTGTGTATATACACATATGTGTCATATATATAATATATATGATAGTCTTGCAGTTTCCCAGAGTTTTCCTTTTGAGAATTAGCTTTTCGAAAATTTATTTATCATCATAATGGAAGACAGAGACGTTAGGGCTTATGGGGCATTTAACTATTTTTTTATTGACTCCAAAATATACAACAATAGTTTCTTTCCTTTTTCTTTCATTTTGAAGAAACCATTTACATAAACAATTTCCTGGATGTGTAGCACCATTTTCAAGAAGCGTTATCTTTTCAAAAAATTTAGGTAGAGCAAGCCAGCTAGTATTCTAACTACTCTCCCCAATTTGTAGCTATATCTACCATGTGTAGGAATTATTTAAATTAAAAAAAAAAAAAAGGAGACTCTACCATGTTAGAAAATAGTAAGAAGTTTTTTCTCTGTATTTGTCTCAGCAACAGGCACCGTCAGCTGTGCAGGGAGAATTTCTTCACTTTCTTCCGTGATCAGCCTGGCGCCATGGAGTCTGACACGTTCCACCTTTGCTTTTACGTTTGCATAGATACACAGTCACTTCTGATTTATGCTCAAACAGCCAGAAACTGATAGTTTTCTTTTCTTTCTTGGCCACAAGTATATATAGACATTTTCACTTTTTGCAGAATGCCTGGATAAGCATTTTGAAGGCCATAATATCAGGTTATTTTAAATCTGTTTTCTAAAAAAAAAAAAGAGAGAGAAAAAAAAAGAAAAAGAAAAGAAAAAAGAAAGAAAGATTAATCCCCAGAATTCAAGGGCTTCACGAGACTATGACTAAATTCTCAGCATCTCCAATGAGCTAAATGTGTAATTGTTATTCATTTCTCTTTTCGATTTTTTTAAACCTGTGATTTTAAGGAAACAAGAACCAGAACCTGTTCTCTGGGGATTTCGAATATATGCTGATGATACTTGACCTCGAGGTAACTGTCACAGGAAAAAAATTTGCATATCATTTGTTACTCTGTTTAACCTTCAATAAGAAAATGTAATAGGTAGAAAAAAGGGGAAAGTCCACTTAACACATGAGAGTCTACTTAACTTTCATTATTTAAAATGTCACAATCAAGTTTTACCTTTTGGCTACTGCATGCAGAGGCTCAGTGAGAAAATTTCTAATGTTGTTAAATAAGTTGTATTATAAATAAATCTGGATACAAGAATGCAGATTGAAAGTAAATAAAATTTAAGATTTCACTTGCTTCATAGTGACCCTGTAGGTATGCAGTAATGTCCCATATACCCAAACATTAAGAATGCATTTTGAAGTAACTGCGTCAACTTTAAAAGCATCATATATGGAGAATGCAGGACTTCACATAATACCTCTCTTCACTTAGAAAATACGAGGCCCGAGTGGAAGGTCCTATACGTAGAACTTTGTCCACCACACTTTACAGACTTGCTTCTGCTCCTCTTTCTCTATGTTTAAATTTAATTTAGGAGCCACAGTATAAGACACACCTCATGGTAAGCAGTCTCCTACTCCTAGCCCATCACCACCTGCCCCTAATGCCACTCCCAGGAGAAAGCAATTCTCCATTCAGCTTCCTCTGGCACTCTCTATTTCTGAATATTTATTTCACACTGCTATTACTTGGTTTGCCAATTTTAGATATTAGCTGTGATTTCCTATTATGAAGTATCTGAATTTAACTCTTACGTTACCCAACTCAGTCACACCCTTCATCTTTTTTCTAATATTGTTAAATAATAATTCTTTAAAAATAAATATTCATTGCTTACATCTTACCCCTATGGACATTGTTTACAACTGAGTCAAATATTGGACCCATTTCTTTTTTCATTTTTGTGCAACTAATAATGTTTCTTGCCTACCATCTGACTCCTGATGATCTGCGTCCTTTGAATGAGAACCCAAACTGGCATCAAAGGTTATACCCTGATATTCTTATCACACTCATTGGACATCCTGTGCTCTCAGCAAAGCCCACTCTTACCAATTGGCACAAAGTCCCATAAATGTCACCACTCAGGAGAACAATTCACAGCTTTGAAATAAGGATGAAAATGATTGCATGAACTTTTGTATCATGCTAGAGCGTTTTTAACCATCCAACTCTCTGTGGGCATGTAATTTTGTCTAACAATTGATCAGGGCTGAGAAATTTTGCAGACCTATAAAGTTAAAATTAACTTGTGGGATATGCATTAGAAAACTAACTAGATGCAATGATTTTTTTATTTCCTTTCTCTTCTTACTAAGTAATTCCATTTAGTATCTAGGCATACCAAAAATAAACGAATAAACCTCTCCTGACCCCACTTCAGCTTCTATGATTCCATTTCCCTGCTCTTTTATTTTTCAAAGACATTCCCAAAATAAGTTCATGCCCTTGCCGTCTCTACATCCTCTTTCCATTCACTCTTGAACCTACTCAGATGAGCTTTGCCCCATTTCCAGGAAAATTGCTCCTAACAAGGTTACTAAATCCAGTGATAATTTTTATCTTCCTAATACATGAGCTAATGACAGCATTTGCCACAGTTGATCAGTTGCCCCTCATTAAAAACACTTTATTTTGTTTTAAAACCCCACAGGATACTGGTTTTCCTTGGACCTCGCTGGTGACTTCTTCTGCTCTCTCACTGGTTTTTCTTTATCTCTTCACCTACAAAAGACTGGGGAGCAATGTGGGGATCAGCCCGTGGACCAGCCCACTACCCTACCCACGCCTACACCCTTCCTGACTTGGATTGCATGCAAGGCTTAAATATCATCTCCTTGCCAATAACGCCTTATTTTGTATTCAGCCTGGACTTCTTTCTTGGATCCTAACTTGAATATTGGACCATCCACCCTATATGTCTATTTGGATGACTAATAGACATTTACTATAACTATGCTTCAAATGAAAATTCTGATTTTATACCACCTCCATGACCCCCACTCTGGTCCCAAAATGCCTCTTGCAGGAAATTGTTCACATTTGTCAATGGGAACTTCATCCTCTTCCCCAAGCCAAAAACTTGACTTCTCCCTTCACTCATTTCTTTATTTCATATCCAGGTTGCAAGTCGTGGCAAGTTTACCCTCAGATATGTCCCCAATCTGGGCTCCTTTCACCACAGTTGCATCCAAGGCACAAACAAGTCTTCCCTTCAGGTCACACATAGTCCTGCTCACCCGTCACATTCCTTCTGTCCTTGCCCTTACATTCCATTCTCACCAGGGCAGCCAGCATGATCCTGTTGACACACAAGTCTCTGCTCAAAGCCCTGCCAAGATTTCCCACCTCTACTCTGGTCAAGGGCAGGCCCTACACCAGCCTGGGCTCACTGCCCTCTGCCTATCTGTAGCCCTTCTGAATGTTGTTCTGCCTCAGCCTCTGGCCCCCTTGCCATTCCTCCAAAATGCCAGCTGCACCCCTTCCCCATCTAGCACCCAGTCATTGTCTTGTTGGTGCACTAAAACAATGCCTGGTGCAGGAGCTCTATAAAATGTGTCAAAGGGAAAAAAATATAGTATGAATGAATAAATGTCCTTAGTTTTCTAACCATCGATCTCTAATGTTTTCAAACTCTTCCATATAAATACAAAACATCTCTTAATAAGGTCAAACACATTAGGCGATCTGTCAAATTCATTTTTCCCTCTCAGAAAAGAATGAAGATAAATACAAATGTAAACACTCGCAAGTTTATCCAGAAGTCCCTGTTCTTTTTCACTATTCCAACTTTAACAGATGCCATCATTTCATAGAAAAGATACAAAAATAAGTGATCTATGTCAAATATAAACAACGTTCCTAAAGGTTTCCTTTCAATCTCTATAATTCTGTTAGACAGGGTTCTCAGCATTTGGGTACTTTCCCTTCACAAATCACATTTTACTCCTAATCATCCTATGTGCCATATTAGGAATAAACTGATTCCAAGAACTAATGGAAAGCATATAATCTTCCATTTTACATCACATTACGGTTTCTGGGGTTTTTTTTGGTTTTGTTTTGCATTGGTTTGCATATTACATTTAGAATCCACTTTATATCCTTAAAGGGTCCATAAAGCTTCAGAATCTTGACAATTTATTCACACTTTTGGGCCTTAATTTTGTATCTGTAAAATGACAGGTTTGGACTATTGTAATCTAAATTTGCTTCCAGGAATAGAAATCTTTGATTCTGTAGCATTCAATTTTAACAATTCTGTGAGTTAACACAGCAGGTTTTGCTAGTATCTACTTAAATAATAATGCATCTAAGTTTGAATATTAATGGTTACA
The DNA here is from genome assembly GCF_047675955.1 of Chlorocebus sabaeus. Lineage (NCBI taxonomy): Eukaryota > Metazoa > Chordata > Mammalia > Primates > Cercopithecidae > Chlorocebus > Chlorocebus sabaeus. Next base: position 4,785,048 of record NC_132912.1, read on the forward strand.
AGGCTTTTTGAAAGGGCTATATTTAGAAACCAGGTCTTATAGGTAACTAGTTCTATTTAAAAACAAAAATAAACAACCACCAGTAAGGGCAATTTTTTAACATTTAAATATTTGAATTATTTTCTTACAATAAGCAGGCTACTATGGTCAAATGTAGGAAATAATGCAAAACATAAAATTATGAAAAGATTACTTACAATTGGATCAATATGTAAAAATCACGAGTGATCAACCGTTGGATTGACACTTTACAAGTTGCTCAAACTAAAAGACTAAAACCAAACAAAGTCTGCATACATAAAGATGCAGAAGGAAGGCCATGGAATATGTACAACTGATAGAAAAATCAATATTTATCTGGAACAGAAGTTTAAACTTCCAGAAGCCAATATCATCACCAGGAATTACATGGTTGTGCATGATGATGTCTGAGTGAGCAAATGACCTTCTAGACCTAGAAGTCTCTTCTTTTAAACTCATACATAATAGAAAATATATGTCAAATCTGGGGCAGTTCTTCATGTAGGCTAGCAACATAGATATGTGTTAGGGAGCCCTTTATTAGGGCTAATTGTAAGTTGTCAATATGTAATCACACAGCACGATAATTGTTCAGGGTAAAATAATCATGCACAGGTCTGACGCGGTGTGCTCAGCTAGGAACAGATTTCTTTCCATTTATCACCAACAGCCTCCCTACCAATGGAGCATGGTCCACATCAGTTTCTGAGCTTAGAATTGAATGCCTGGAATGAGAGTTTGTCTACAGACCTCTCTGGAGATCATGCTAATAGGCTCCTGCCCAATTATAGGGCCTGTCCTATTCGAGCTCTTTGCTGGCAGGAAACATGAAGAAACTTGGCTAACAAGGAACAATGGAATGTGTTGGAAGTACATGGCGTACCTCAAATAAATGAGAAAATGCCAAAGCCAGTCTCAGAAAGGAAGGGAGCTGGGACAGCTCTGAAGATTGCTGGTTTAGAGACTTGGAATAATCACTTTTTTCAGACTGCTGCAGTTCACTCTAATTTTCAGAAATTAAGCCACTTCTTTCAGAATTCAAGTCATGTGCCCAGGTATGGTTTGAAGAGGGTAAGGCACCTGCTTGAAAGTCCAGACAAGATTAGAAGGTTCAGGGTAAGAAAAGCAATTCTCCTCGGAAAAATCAAGTTGATGTCAAAAAAAAAAGAAAAAAAAACCGGCGATCATTTATCATACAGAATGAATGGTTGAAAGAGAACTTTTCTTACCGATACATTCACTATATGGTGGTGTTATTGTCCTACAGGACACTTCTGCTAGTATTTCTAATACCACTCTGCATAGACGTGAATAATCTCCTGACACAAAACTCTCTGTTTATATAACAATAACAAATCCTTATTGAAAAAATAAATGCTAACTTCAATACAATAAGTAGTTGATAGAACATTTTTCCTGTCGATTATTAGTCAGCATGATGAGACTGATTCAAAATTATCCAAGGAGTTACGATGACACTAAAAGTATGTGTGATAAAGTAATGATTATACCAATATTACGTTTACATTTACACAACACGAACTTCAGGAAGGAAGTTCATAGTAAGTGCCAAACCTTGTTATGTTTAAGAGAAAAAGGAGAATATTGTGCAACCATTAAGATATTGTACAACATAACATAACAATTGTAGGGTCATGATTGTTGGTATGGGAATATTACCAGAATATTTTATTAAGGCAGATGCACTCAGCTTAGAAATGTGTATTTTCTTTTTTGCATGCCTTGGATATGTCATTTTATTTTTTCTGTTACAATGGACTGTTTTGGTGAAACGAATGCATATAATTATAAATACTTAGGACAAATTCGTCTTGGATAAATTAGAGTTAACATATTTAAAGGACTGAAGTCACCCAGACAGGTTACAAGAAAGACAAGAATGTGTCTGTATAGGCATAGATGTGTATGTTCATTTATTAAGTTCCTCTTGTATGCACAACATTCTGGTAGGCTCTGAGTTTTTAATTCCCTTGAACATCTGTGCTGGGAATACTAACGCCTGAGGTTCCACCTACACGGCCTGGTGAAAGCAGGGCTTTCAGAGGAAAAAAGACCAAATCTGATGGGAATATATACTTACAATAAACTTCAGGGTAGATGTCACCTTTCAGGGTTATTCAATAGGATTTTGTTGTCCCAGTGGGAAATTCTATTTCATACCCTGTTATTTCACAGACAATAATCCTGTTGAGATCAATGTACTATCAGCACAGGAAATTACAGATAGGAACTTGAATTATAAGTTCACCCCATGACAAAAATGAATTTGCTTTCATTTTTTTGTGTAGTCGGTTTCTAGATAGACACTACATTGTTGCTGAAATGGCCATGAGAGTTGTAATGGTAATATACTGAAACTTGAGTGTGTCTCCAGTTTATGTGCTTTCTTTTTATTATCATTTTAATTTCTGTGATTAATTGATTTAGTATTTTAAGCCATAAAAATATATGCTTGGTGTGCTTTGAAAAACAAATATTTAAAATGTGCCTCCATTTATTTTGTCAAAGTGCATGTAACCTGTTTGATTTTGCCAAGGTGGTGAATAAGCCACTCTGGCCAGACCAGTGTATATCCAAATTAGGAGGATGTAAGTAGTTATATGACATTAGGGATGTGCTAGTTCTGACAACACACAGAATACAGACACAGAAAGTATGTATTAGTTTGTGATAGAGCCCCCCAAGGAACTTTGACAAAATTGACACAATGAAGCTTTGTTGAAGTAAGGGAAATCATTCAGCTAATGCAAATAACTTAAATTTAAGTAGGAAGAACTATGCATGTACACACACATATGCAGTATTAGACATTTAGAATTTTCACTAATATGCTTTTATTTTGATAAACATTGGATTAGATTTAGAAAGCAGAATCAATCCTATGGGAAATCCTGATCAAGTGCTGGATATTGAGTGGTGAACAGCATACAATCCCCACTTATAAGGTATTTTATAAAACAAGTAAACGAACAAGCTGTCTTACTTGGTTAGTTTTTCTGAAGTCAGATTTTGGCAGGAACAAAACTACACATTTTGTCCTGGGGAAGACAAGGAAGGCTGTCTAGGGCCATAATATGTGAGGACCAGAAATGCAGGTAGAGTGGGGTGGGCGGGTAGATGACGTTGGGGGTCACTTGGAAGAAAGGTCCAATGTCTGATTCCACATTCTCTCTGCTCTTGGCACCCACAGTCCTTCTTGTCTTGTCTTCTAAATAGTTTTTCCTACAACTTGCCTCAACATCTCTTTTTTTCTTCACACTCTAAGGCTTTTTAACACCAATAGCGGTATCGCTTCCAAAATTACAATTTTAAACATTTGATTATTTGAATATTTCCTCCTTTTTTCTTACCTTCAAATCCAATAAAATCTACAATCTTTTGGTCATTGTGTTCTTTTTCTATTGCTGTGTAACAAGATATCACAAACATAATGACTTAAAACTACAGCTATCATTGGGTTCCTAGGTCTATGGATCAGAAATCCAGGCAGGCTCACCTGGGTTCTCTGTTTACCATCTCACAAGGCTGAAATCAATGTGCGAGTTAGGATGGGCTCTCTCAGGAGACTCAGGGAACAGTACATTCCCAAGCTCATGTAGATTTTTGGAAGAACTCAGCTCCTAGTGGGTATGGGCCTTAGGTCCTCCTTTCCTCCTGACTGTTAGATAGTGGCCAATCTCAGTTCCTAGAGACTGTGCACACTCCTCCTAACATGTTTCTTCAAGCCTATTATGGTGCATCAAATCCTTTTCATCCTTGGAATCTCTTAAACTTCTCCTTCCTCAGAGAAAGAAAACTATGCTTTTAAAGAACTCATGAAATTAACTGAAGCCCACCTGGACAATCTTTTTATCTTAAAGTCAATGACTTACTAACCTTAATTACATCTTCAAAATCTTTTTTGTCATTTAACACAACCATATCACCAGAGCAGCACAAGGAGGCCATCTTGAGAATTCTACCTATCACATTCACGGAAATTTTTCCATGTCCATATTCCGTTCTGAATCCTCATTTCCTCTCCTCCCACCTTAGGTATATCACCATCAATATACTCAATACAATCCTTTCCTTACACACAGCTTCCATTATCTTTCTCCCCTCTTGTGTGCATGCCGGCCTGGCAAAACTGTAACTCAATTAATTGTATACCTCAGTCTACTCTACCCCCATACTGGATCAACTGAATGTGAATATATCTTTTAAATGCAAGCGTCATGAATGGACTCATCTTTATATTTGAATCACATATATCAACTAAGCCCTCAGTACTGTCCAGCAATTCTGTTACATTTCTTGAGCAAATTTTCTTTTCCCCTCTTTGATTACATGATTTCAAAACTTCCTCTTTCTCCCTCTGCATTTAATCTTTTCCCTTTTTCATGTTTTTCCAAGTAACTGCCTTTTTACCTCGTTAAGAAGTAAAGCAATATAATGAAAACTTTTATCTGCCTTATCTACCCACCATAAATCTGCTGATCTCTATACTCCTTGTCATAACCTCTTGCCTACTCAAAGATTTTGCTCTAGCAATTCGTTTTTTTCTGATGATAATCGCATCATCAGTTTCTGCCTCGCATGTACGTACAGACATCATCTCACCTTAAATTCAAAACAGGCCTTCTGTTTCTTCCACCGCTGCCTACAGTCTCCGCTTCCCTCAACAACAAATCTCCTTGCTAAAGCCCCCCACACTCTTCCTCCCTATTCTTTCTTGCACACACTCCAAACACCCTATTGCTCCACCAAACCTGCTTCATTTCGGTGTTCACAGGACCTTCACTTTACCATGTCCAACAGCCAATCTTCGATTTCCATCTTGTTCTGACTCCATGTTGCTGAAGTAAAAATAGTTTTCCACTCTTATTTTGTTCCTCTTCACAATCTCCTTGGGACCATCCTATTTATCTAGGGAATCCCATTCTTCAGGGGGCTTAGTCCTGAGGCCTCTCTTTGTTATTGTCAATCTTTCTTTTGGTGATTTCATCTCTTCCCTTCTATACACTGATGAAACTGTAAACCAAAGTTAATTTTAAGTGCCCCCTGCCACCAACCATCTGAATGGACCCCTCCTCTCTGCCAAAGGCATTCCAAAGTTAATCTGAAAAACTAGTTCAGGGAAGAGGGGAGTCAGACATGCCTTATTATACTCTCTTCCCTTTTGGAATTCAGGAAAAGCTGACCAGCATTTAACATCAACACAAACCTTAAGTCTGACAAGAAATATTTACAGTCTATTCTCTAAAGCCTATACTGGGAGACTTCATCTGCATGATAAAACCTGGGTATCCACAACTCCTTATTGTAACCCAGAAATTCCTTTCTACTGATAATAGTTCTTTCAACCAATTGTCAATCAGAAAATGTTTAAATCCACCTATGACCTGGAACTTCTGATTCAAGTTCTACCACCATTCCAGATCAAAACAACGCAAATCTCACATGTACTGTTTGATGTATTGTGTCTCCCTCAAATGTGTCAAGATAAACTGTACCCTGACCACCTTGGGCAAATGTCATCAGGAATCCCTGAGGCTGTCACAGGCATGTCCTTATCCTTGGCAAAATAACCTTCTAAACTGAGACCTGTCTCAGATACTTTTGGGTTCATGATACCAAATATATATATTTTAAGTCTCAGTTTTCTAAATATCCAATATAAAAAATCCATGTATGTGGATAGATACACATGAGTTATAGGCAGATGTAGATACAGATACACTGTATATCTCCACCTGGATATTGTGTAAGCTCCACACACTGGGTTCAACCAAGACAGCTGCATCTTCTCCCAATCCCTGCCACACCCACAGCCTGCTCCTCTCCATTCTTCCTCGTTTCTATCGATATCACTCAGTTGCTAAAGACAAATACCTAAAATCACTTTGGTTCCTCTTCTTTCCCTCTCCACCCTTCTTCTGGCTAGACTCTTCACACACATATAGGCAATCTATCAACATGTCTTGGCCCAATTGCCAAAAACGTATCCCTGTTTCAGCGGCAGTGATTCATCCCTCCTTATCTTCTCCATATTGCCCTTCCTCTCAAAGTCACTGTGAGTGTTCACCCGGACCATTGCAAACATTTTCTCGCCCTTCACTCTCTTCTCACTCTTGTCCCCACCCTCCACTCCAGCCGATGGGCACACAGAAGTCAGAGTGACCAGAAGCATAACTGCCACCTCCAAAAGTCCTGCAGTGGCTCCAACACACCACTTAAAGTAACATCTGACTTGCTGCAGTGGTCCCTGGCCTGCCTGACTGAGTGCTTTTTCTGTCTTTCCAATCTTATCTCCATCACGCTGTCTGCTGCTTACTCTGCTCCAGGTGCACCAGAACGGTCTTTGTTCTCAAACCTCCCAGTCTCCTTTCAAGCCCTTTAGAGGATGAGCCTTCTGCCTGTAAACTCTTCTTCAGAGATGTGCTTACCTGGCTCCTCCTCCACATTCAGGCCTCCGCTCACTTACCAACTTCTCACAGATAAAATATCTGAAAACTCTATCCAAAATAGCTACCCTTGTCCATCTAACTCATTAGCCAGCTTTTTTTTTTGTTTTGTCTCCACAGCACTTATAATTACCCCAAATAATTTTATGTATGAGTTTCTCTATTTACTGTTCCACCCTCCCACTAGAATGCAAGTCCCGTAAGAACAGGAAACGTCTGTGTATTTTCAGCAGTGCAACCTGAGTACCTGACTTGGTGTGCAACACACAATAAATACTAGTTTACTACCCAACTATACAGAATTAGCAAGACATTGTCCCGGACTGGATGTGTGATCTGAACAAAATGTCAGGAACAAGGAGGAGTGAAGGATGACTTGCTTCCCATTCTAAGCAAAAATTCTTCTTGTGACTTCAGAGCCCATTAACCTCAACTTGGACATCACTAGTGTTGTTCGTTAGGAAATTTTCTTACCAAGGCTTCTCAATTTATTGTTTTGCTAGAACAGATATTTTTTTTAATGTTTTGATCCATATTCTCTAATTTTTCTTATTCCTCTTAAGTCTTTCTCCTATAAAACACGAAACAAGTTTACAGTGCTCTCTATTACACTATTCAAATATTTTAAACAGTATTATTTCCCATCACCAGTTTTTTCTTCCCTAATCTTACGTAGTTCAATTTTGTTTATTTATACTGTATCTTTCTACGTCTCTTTCTGATGATTTTTATTCTTTTAGAGTTACTGCAGTCTATTATTCACCCAAATTTAAAACCTTGCAGTTATTTTAACTTCTGTTCTCAGAACTGACATAAATTACTCTCCAAATTATCTTAATTATACCTCCATTGTGCTTCTTACATTTATCCTGTACAGTAGTGCTAGAGATTTAATATAAGTTCACTCCATTCTCATTGATGACTCAAGCTCCCTCAACTTCATATTTTCTTGCTAGGTTACTAGCCCATGTATTCTTTTTCACCAGTCTTTGTTAATGACTGAACAGACTGAGCCTGCTGTTATTAAATGCACACCACTGAGTTGCGAATACACAGAATGGTTTATAAGAAATCTTAATATTCTGGCATCATAGGTTTTTTTCCAGCTTCCTTGGTGAAGTCAGTCAAACCTTAATTTGAATCTGCAAAAGTGGTTTTGTGTTTGTGGAAGCAGGAATTGAGAAGAATAAAGATAAAATTTCCAAACCACTTCCCCTGATAAGATCCTAAAATGACATCCTTATTAAACACTTAATGACAAAAAAAGAAAGTTTTCAAGATTCATAATGTGTGGGTAACAAAAGGTGCAATACATCCTCGATTCCTTTTTTTGGAATCAGGCAACCAGCAGAGCTTGTTCAGCCTTGACATGCTGCACTTTTGGTCAAGTGTATAGACTAAAGGATAAACCCATAGAGGCAGGAGAATTTAGTGATATTTGATAAAAAAGTAGCTTTGTTGGTGCTTTTCTCTCTGAACAGCAGGATTACTGAAAATAACAGGCTCCAGTGTGTTTCTTTCTAAGAGGCACCAAAAATAGTTCTTTTGTCATCAGTCTTAATAGAGTTACACAGTCAGTTCCATAGAAATTAAAAGCAATGCTGGAGCTCATCTGGCTTCTCTTGGCAGGTAAGCAGCTGAGGACAAATGTGTGGTCTTTTTACTGCTGATCATATGTAACGCACAAGATGGGGTGAGGGAGGGATTCAGAATAATCAATTTCTCAGCAAAGAAAAAAGAAACAGCAGAGAAAAACGAAGAATTTGGAATAAAATAAAAGGAAACTGGACTCTTCCCACTCTTCCCTTCTAAACATAATGAGTATCACATTCTTCCTTCCTGCTGTGGTCTGCTTCTCACTGGCCTACAAGTCAGAGACAGGAGTAAGAACAACTTAAACAAGTTTTTCCAGCCAAAGATCAATAGAATTAGTGAATTTTAAATGTTAATGCATTCCATTCCTGACAGTGGGAAAGGCATTCCAATTCTTCAATTTATATTTATCGCTGACACAGATGTACCAAAAGATGAAAAACCCTATCTAACATATAATTTGTCTTCTATTTAGACTTAAAAGTGGAAGTAAAATACAAAAAGCAAACTTCGTTTGTGATGAAGAAAATCAATTGCCACAATGGCTTAACGTACCCAGCATTTTTTGAGCAAAGGTGTGTCCAGATGATGTCAGCAGGAAGTAAGGCTGTGGAGTTTTTATTCTGACTAATTTTTTATTTTCCTACATTCCCATATATTTTAATATATTGTCTTTGAAAGTTTAATAATTAAGACTCAGGAAGGGGAACATCATACACCGGGGCTTATCATGGGGAGGGGGGAGGGGGGAGGGATTGCATTGGGAGTTATACCTGAGGTAAATGACGAGTTGATGGGTGCTGACGAGTTGATGGGTGCAGCACACCAACATGGCACAAGTATACATATGTAACAAACCTGCACGTTATGCACATGTACCCTAGAACTTAAAGTATAATAATAAAAAAAATTAAAGAATAATAATAATAATAATAAAAAGAAACAAGGAAATGGCTGGGCACAGTGGTTCACACCTATAATCCCAGCACTTTGGGAGACCGAGGCAGGCGGATCACCTGAAGTCAGGAGTTCGAGACACCCCTGGCCAACATGGCGAAACTCTGTCTTTACTAAGAATCAAAAATTAGCTGGACATGGTGGCATGTGCCTGTAATCCCAGCTACTCAGGAGGCTGAGGCAGGAGAATTGCTTGAACCAGGGAGGCAGAGGTTGCAGTGAGCCGAGATCACGTCACCGTGTCACTGCACTCCGGCCTGGGTGACAGAGCAAGGCTCAGTCTCAAAAAGAAAAAAAACAAAATCAAGGCATGAGAAACCAAGGACTTGTACAGGTGTTTGTTAGTCTTACAGGAAAGCCTCAGGATGAAGGCAACATCTGCACCATCCATATGTCCCCCATCCCCAACTCTCCTTTGCTTTAGAAAGAGAGAGACACAGATTTTTCTATTGTTTTACCCAGGAAGGTACCACGTGGCCTCTACTCCATTACCAGGACTAAACACACAGCATTCATATTATGATTAAATGCAATGTTAATATTACACTTGGTTATTCCAGACGGCTTGGGCCTCTTCACACGAGAATGGCCAGTCCCACAGAGCAAGCCTCCCAAGAGAAAAGAGCGAGACAGAGAGTGAGCGAGAGAGAAAGGCCAAAGATGCCTTTTAGGAAGTAGGTTTAGAAGTTGGGCAGCATCACTTCAACCTCATTCTTTTCATCCCAAAGGCCAGCCCACATTCAGGGCACAGGGAGTTAGACTCTGCCTCCCACTGGAAAGACAGTCAAGGAATTTGCAGGCATGTTTTAAAGCCACCACTGCAGAGATAAAGAGTTGACTGAAAATGAGGAGAACATTGGAAAATGGTACAGAATCTAACACACAAACATTACTACATGGACACTTCAGTGTATTTCTGATCACCAAAGGTGGATTCCTGAAGTTTCTTGAGTGGTGGAGTCATAACCATTTAAGACTTGGTAGGGTGACGATTTTCCATTCATTTGTAAATTCTACAACTCTGCTATATCTTACTCAAAAGAACTGACCCAGGCAGCTGTTTAGAAAGTGCAGCCAGGAGCTGCAGATGGTGGCCATGCCTCTCGGCAGGAGTGAGCACAGCAGGCATCTAAACCCTGAGAAGGACACAAATAGAGATTCCCTTGGTCAGCCAGAAATCAGGCCCATGGAGAATCTGGAACCACTCATGTATCATTTTAAATATGTAAAGAACTTTCCAAATTTGGATCCGTTATAACAAATCTGATGGAGGTACTGCGTAGTTTTCAAATATGGAAATCCAAAACTACAAACACCAATGGCTACTGTGAAATATTCTGCCAAACTTCAAGAAGACAAACTGAATTTTTATTAAGAAGAAAGTATCTTAATTGCTCATCTGTCTTTAACCACTGACCACCTCTCTTTGCCTCTCCGTTGGTATCTTTGACTTGGGGAAATTTCATCCCATTCCATGTTAATTTAAATTCTCTGATAGCACTCCTGGCAACTTAATCCATGTAAATATAAATACAATATCTTCTACTGACTTTTGCCAGCAATTATGTTATTTTTGAATGAATAAATTGGAATTCAATGTCGGAATTTTATCAAAATGACCACAATTTTGCTTATGACAACTAAAAATCATTTTGAAACATCTGACATCCATAAAACCCTATATAGAAGTAAAATTAAAATAACACTGGAAGTGAAAAACAGATGTTAAAAATAATTATTGGAGGTCTATAGAGAGGGGAGTCTCTAATATAAAAATTATTATTGACCAATCTTGCAAGATGTGTTTAGTAGGTATTTTGGATAACTCATCTTAGATTTTTTTTATTCAAACTTCAATAAATGCAACCAACTGCCCAATGCTGGCAAACATAATGAAAGTATAAAAATGGAACAGAAGGAAAGTGTTTAAAAATGTACTGTATATCATTCAAAAATGATGACATGAACATTGGTACCCATTAAACACTTTCAAACTATAGTTCAGATCCTGGTACAAGGCTAATTTTTCCCAGACCTCTTAATGAAACATACACAACAAGAGGAAGTCTCTCGCTCAGAGTGCAAATACAGATGTATTCTCGTGCCATGGTTTCTAAGGACTGGAGATTTCCCTCTAGCCTGCTCTTTATTTATTTTGGAAACATTAACAGAAACACAAGTGGATACGTAAGAAAGACGGTTCCAATTAATAGTACTCATGGTTTACAGGGTAACCTCTTTGTAGTGTTTACTGAACTGTCTACAACTTTAGCACTTAAGAAAACCGACAAAATCAAATCAATTTCATGCCACTGTGTACGTACATTCTCTTATTCAAGAAGTACGTGCTGAGTGCCACTCAGTGCCAAACCCAGGTCCAGCCTTCAAGGAGCTCACAGTCTAGTAACAGAGACAAGAAAATTGGAGATTTAATAGTATATGATGATAGTTGTGATAAAGTGCTCATAACCTCAGTGAGTCAAAACAGATTTCACAGGGAACTTAATGTCTAACATTAAGTGGAGAGGATCACTCCAGACAGGTACAGCCTGCTCAGAAAACTGCCAGGAGCTCCAGTGGGGTGAGCACGGAGCTCAGGGGGTCAGGGCCAGGAGGTGGCCGGAAGCATCTCACATTTTGTGGTATAAGGACTGAGCATCATCCGTGCAGAGAGGGGTGTGGAGTCAGAGTCCTGTTGCCTGTTTACATCATCAATGTCCTTTGCTCCATCTCGTGGAATGACACAACTTTTAACAACTGAAAACTGCACTGCTTTGCCACATGTATGTTTATTTGCACAACGACTATGAGAGCAAGCTGGATCTACCATGCAATGGATGTGCTGTATCTCCTCTATGTGGGAAATGCAGGGTTCTGAAATGAAAACGTCGGGCCATATACTCAGGCTTGCTTTCTTTGCCATCTGCTTATGAAAGTACACGTTACTGAATGCACAACACAAAAGTTTCCATCTTCTTCCTCTTCTGGAAGTTTTATGTGAAATTTTCCTTTTTTTCTTTTTTTTTCCCTTCACTTCCAAAATCACAGGCTGACCGACAGGATTAGCAGGTTCCAGGTTCCAACTCAAGCCATCTTTTGATTGCGACTGCAGTGATTGAGTCTAAGAGGAAAACACAAATGAATTCTCAGCCCTGGGATTGAGTGACATTTAATAAAAAGTACTATTTGTTTAACCTGATTGTTATGGTTTTTGAATCATAAAACGCTGAGCATTATGATGGCTGCCAGGTTATATTATCTACTACTTGATTTTAAGTGATATCTGTGGGATTTATACGTAAATTGTAAATTGATGTTTTCTTTTGCTTACCTATACAATAGAAAATAAAGGGTTTCAGAATTTTTATATCACTGGATATCCTGGCAATGAAATATTAAATGGCGTTAGGAGAAATGTGTTTTCTACAGGGGAAAGTACAATACATTATAAACCTCTCCATCACTCTAATCAGGCTTCTGACATGAAAATAATAGGGCTGCACAGGACCACGTCATTCCCATCCCAAGTGTGGGGCTCTAGGTAAAGACATAACACAGAGGGTTAGTCAGCGGAGAGCGGAGAGGTGCCTTTTGGAGAGATGTTTGTTTGAATATTTGTATTTGCTTTGCAAAGCTAAGCAGCACGCTTTGGTTAATCATGAGGGCGTTTTGGCATCTGCCACCTGAAGTGTGTGACTCACCCAGATTCTGACTCAATAGATGGAAAAAAGACTAACCTGCTCACAAAATATTCATTTCATGGGTGAGGAGTTCTGCGAATTACCATTTTACTCTACTTTCTAATGCTCTGAACATATTGCACAAAGAGCTCCATTTTGGCTTACATTTTCACTTTCTCTTAGTTTTCTCTTATTTTCCAGGACATGTGACTCTACCTCCTTAAAAGTGAAGTGACTGTGAAAATTGATTGTACCGTCTTACGTGACTAATTTCGACCATCCCTTATGGCTGAGAGTCTCATGCAATGCTTTGGATGTTCCATCAACAACACTCTAAGTCCATGAGGTTTCACAGGCCGTGCTGTTGGGGACTCACCACAGCTCCAGGTTATCCCGCCGTCAACACTGCCAGGCACCCACCTTGCCACTGGGGTTCAAACTCAATTCATTGAGAAAACTATCTGACCCCAAGAGTGAAAGTTTAGGTCAATACTGAAACAGTCAGTCACGTACTTGTTGGTGTAATGTGCAGAAATGGTAACTCAAGAGAGAAATCAACCACAGTAGCTCTCCATTCATGGTGAGACGTGGGGTATACGGTGTAGAAAATCAAGGTGTTTGAGATGAGTGAGGCTTTGGGCTGACGGATGCTCAGTCAGCTAAGCATCTGGACTGTCTGGGTTGCCCTTCATCTCCACACCCCCTCGCACTGTGCGTTTTAGCTGTCTCTGAACTTTCATATGCTGACTTTCCTCCAGCACATTGTCAACCTTTCCTACTTGCTACACTCAGGGTCTATTCTCCTAACTTCCTCCACTTTTCCTTCTGTTTCTACACGGATGTAGCTTAGGAAACAAAATAATCAACTGGACTTGAGAGACTGATGTTCTCCTGAAATAAGGCGGGAAGCTTGGAGCCGGGTGTTTGTGGTGTAACAGAGGCTGGCTACCACCCAGATGAATGAGCTTCATGGAGAAATTAAAGTACTGCTCTCAGTAGCTTTTATTTACTAATTCCTGTTATGAACTATGTATAAATGTGGACCTAAAATACGAGCTAAAGGGCTCCTCACTAATAGAGTCAATAGGGAAAATGAAAGGGAAAATCCCAGCCAGCTAGTAGAGAAATAAGCTGTAGCACCTTGCTTAATGCATGTATATAGGTTTTCAAACAGGTTTAATCGATTTCAATTTCGAAACTTGAAAAGTGTTAGGGCAGCATCTCATGTAATATTATTTTACAGTTGATTGGACTGACAAGATGTATAATTTTTCTATGATTTGTTTATACTATTTATTATAATGTAATTGTTATTGTATTTTATATTACTATTTAATATAATGATAACATTTGTTTACAAAGTCTACAACTTTTAAGAATGAGACACAACCTATCTCTTAATGGCACCAAATAATCATTTCCACGTAGTCAATGTTATTTGAACAAATGAATAAATAAACTCTGGAAAAGAATCACAAAAACCGTCTCCACCATCCCATCAGCACCGGGAAGCTCCATGAAGCTGCCGGGGGCACTAGCAGGCAGACACAATGCCATCATAAAAGATTCCCTGTTTTTCCAAGGGATAGGTTTTACAACCAATAATTAAAAGATTAGGACATTCCATCTCTTGTCACCGTGAGGTGGAACCCTGCTGTTCTAGGTTTTCAGTAACACTGAGTCATCAACAAAAGTCAAGATTCAGAATCTTCTCTATGAATCTTGATGTATTAAAGCATTTACTTGTAAACTAATGGCACATACTTATATTAAATTTAAATAAAATATTAGGGCAGTTAATCGGGTCTTTTTTTCCAGTCTACTCACCTGAGGCGTGGGGCAGCTTGAGAGGTTTCTGGAGATGAGGTTAGGTTAGGGACAGATTCTCAGAAATGATCTATGCAAAAGCCTTTGGAATTATAGTGTCATTTTTTTCAATCCTATCAAATTTTGCTACTGAATATATTAAAGTATGGAAAGTTGAGAGATATCAAATGTCACTAAATAAAAATGAGATCAGATTTATAATTTGGAAGATTGTGTCATCATTTGGTGGCTGAATTTTTTTGTTGTTGTTGTAATTTCTGCCCTCTCCAATCTAGACTACTTAACCTTCTTTTGCCCATTGTAAGTTATCATAGCCCATAAATTTGACAACTTCATTAAAATCCTAAATGAGGGCACTAATATTTGCCCTGTTTCTTCTGGCTCATACTTTTTGTTCTAGAAATCATCTCTCTTTACCTGTGAATACCCAGTTTACTCTCCACTATTCCCTAAGGTTAGCTTTCACTCAAATACACATTTACAATTATAAAGTTACTTTATTTCCATTTAGATTGCTCCTGGTCTCCACAGAGATAGCAAAGACTTCAAATGCAACAGGCTGTTTAGCAGAAATGGCTATTTTCTTTTATATAAATTTAGTTCACTTAGTTTAGTTATTTTGTCTTTAAAAATATACTGCTTTGAAAAAACTCAAACAGAACTATGCTTAATTCAATTATTTCCATTGGCACGTAAAATTTAATGTACAGATATAGCACCAGGTCCTTTTAGTGCCTTTATTTAAATTATTAGAAAAAGAGACTAAGACTTTTTTAATAAACAATTTCAGAAATACAAAAATCTAGGGCACAATACATAACACTTTATGACCACGCAACTATATATATATATATTCACCTATCCTGCTAATGGGCATTCTGTTTATTTCCATTGTTTATTATTATTTAAAAATTACTACATCTCTTTACTGACCATTACAAATTCTTCTTCTGTCAATTGCTTATTCTTATCCCTCATTTTTTTTTCTTTTTTGGTATTTTCTTTTGATTTATTAGACAATTTTAAATAGTTCGATTACTACTTCTTTCTATGTTATATGCACTGTCAATCTGTTCTTCCCTTCAATGGCTGGTTTGTTGCTTTTACCACAGAACATTTGGTCAAGTGTTTCAGAGGTTAAACTCTATTTATATATTTATTGCCCTTATGACTTGTGCTTTTTCTTTATGGTCTGATTTCGATAACTCTTTTCTCCCTCACAGACCTAAAGAGCTTTTTCTATATTTTCTTCTACAATGATGAAGTTTTATCTTTTACATTTAATTAGGTAAAATTTATTTTTTATTTGTTGTGAGCTATAGATCTACCTTTTCCACATGGATATCCAATTTCCCAGGAATATTGAAAGAGAAGCAAGTCTTTTTTTTCTCTCTCTCTCTCTTTTAATATACAAAAAGATCTAACAAGATCCCTAGGACAAATCTGATGTTAACTGAATTAAGTGGATTAGTATTAAATCAACTGGCGCAATAATTACAGGAAGGCATTATAAGTCACTAGGGAGCCCAAGGAGGGTGAAACCTCATGCCTCTTTGGGGAGTAGTACAGGGACTGACTATACTCCTTGCTCCCAAGGGACAGAACATTCTCTAGGTTTTTCATTCCTGACTCAGTAGCACTCAAAGCTTTTCTTAAGGTAAATTAAAATTATGGAGAAAGACATCACTCTGTAGCCACTGTTTTCCAAGAGTAGCATTCCAGGCAGCACCTAGGGAGCCAGCAAAGATTCTGTCCTGTCTACCATTTTCCCATGAATGACATCATAATAGAACCTCCCTGTCTTCTTGCCTTTTTCTGTTGTGGTAACAAAAGATCACAAACTGGGTAATTTGTATAAAAAATGTTTCTTTAGTTCATAGTTCTAGAGGCTGGAAGTCGCAGTGCCGGCATCTGTGAGGGCCTTTTTGCTGCCTCACTCATGGCAGAGGGCATCACATGGTGAGAGCCGGAGCAAGGGAGCCAGGGAGAGCTCACATGCATAACAATAATGCTCCTGTGATAATAAACCCACTCCTGTGATAGCAACAACATTCCCATCATGAGAACAGAGCCCTCATTCATCCCTTCGTCTCATCATAGGGGCAGAAGGATTAAGTTTTAACACATGAACTTTTGGGGGACTCATTCAGTACATAGCACTCCCAAAATATTCACTAAGAGCGAGAGTAAACTGATTTAATTTCAGACTGTTCTTGGCAGTCCAAAACTAGAGCTTTCCAAGTTTTACAATAGAGAATTAAAATGATAGAAAAATATTCTTAAAAAAAAAAAAAAAAAACTGCAGAAGAAAGCTAGAAAATCTGAACATGAAGTTTTTTTAAGGCATAAAATACATGCAGTTAATAGACAATGGAGACATGCTAAGACTTGAAAATGTGCTTCGACATTCTCAAATTGTATAAGGATTTTGCAACAAAATAACTTACCAGGGTCAGGGCATGATAGAATATGAGTTCGTAATGAATTTAGACCTGGGTTTCTGTGACCCAAGTTATGCTGAAGAAAATGAGAGACATCCCCTTTTTAAAAACTGTGCATAGCCTGAGGCCACTGCAATTACTTAATCCCTTTGGAAAATTGCTTAAGCCTGGCATGTTTTGTAATGAATTTTATCTCTTCACTACCAAAAGTCATAAAACGTAACTTAAGCGAGGAAAGAAACACAATTGATATTTGGATATTTCAAAGGGATCAGCATTTTTAAAAAGTGGCTAAGTATTAGTATGCTATACCTGACATATGACATGAAAATGACATATACAACATAATTTTGTTTATGCTGTTGTATATATCTTACACATTTTATATTATAACACATTTTGAATATATGTTTATTTATACACACAAATATATAGGAAAATAAAACTAAATATTATCAGAATGTTTATTTCTTGATGGGAATTTGAGTGGTGCATTTTTTACTTTATTTCTATTGTTATACATTTGGTATTTTCCCCACGTTGTTCAGTGATTTTGTATTACTTTTGCAATGATAGACATAATGTTTGGAGGCAGAAAAAATAAGGGAACAGGCAAGAAGCATTCATTTGAAAATTCTAAATGCAGTAGGCACCTGAAGTCAAAGGGTTCCCCGTCACTGAAAAACCAAAGCTACCCATATCAAAGAAGCGTGGGCGCTTCTGCCCCCTACTGTCCATCTTCAGTAACTGTCCAGTGAGTCTCCGCCTTTTGTTAGCAAGTCTTACAATCTCCTGGGACACTTGCTGTTTGCAAAATTAGGAAACCTTGAGCTACATCCTCAGGTAATCTGAGGCTGGATACCCTCAGACTGTACTCTAAGAAACATCATCAAAATTAAGTTACATGACCTGATCACAGCTACAGTAATAAAATCAGAAAAAATATGGACATCATGTTTAGAAACACAAATAGAAAAGCAACGCGATTTCTTTCAGTTTTAAAAAAGTATATTAGTATATAACATAATCTAGTATGTATTAAAATAATATATATTTAAGAATATATAAATATATGCTTAGTACACATTGTCACTATTAATAATATCAATACATTACCTTTTATACATACATATGTATGTGTGTTTGTGTATTTATGCATGTGTAGTTTTATATTTGCCTATGTAGTTGTATACATGTATAGTGCATAGTATAGTGTGGATGTGTGCATATGTGGTATGCATATATAGTATATATAGTACACACACACAGAGTCCTGCCTGGACACACACACAGCCATTCATCATTTAACAATGGGGATACATTCTGAGAAATGCATCCGTAGGTGATTTTGTTGTTATGCAAATATCATAGTGTGAACTTTCACAAAACTAGACGGAAGAGCCAGCTACACACCTGCTGCTTCTAGACAAGAAATTTGTACAGCATGTTCTTGTTCTGAATGCTGTAGGCAATCGTAACACCATGGTATTTGCATATCTAAACGTAGAAAAGATACAGTAAAAATACAGTATAAAAGACAAACATGACGCACCTGTGTAGGACATTCACCACGAATGCAGCTTTCAGGACTGGAAGTTGCTCTGGGTGGGTCAGTGAGTGACTGGTGAGTGGATGTGAAAGACTTCGATGTCACTGTAAACACTGCTGTAGACCTTCCAGACACCGTACACTTACGCTACACAACATGTACACAGAAAATTTCTCTCCTCAATAATGAATGAAACTTAGCCCACTATAACTTTTTGTTACAGTATAAACTTTTCACTTTGTTTGAACTTTTTGACTCTTGTCATTACACTCCACTGAAAACACAAATCCACTGTACAGCTGAACAAAAATATTGTCTCTTTTTGGCCGGGCATGGTGGCTAACGCCTGTAATCCCAACACTTTGGGAGGTCAAGGTGGGTGGATCACGAGGTCAGGGGTTCGAGACCAGCCTGACCAACATGATGAAGCCCCATCTCTACTAAAATACAAAAATTAGCTTGGCGTGGTGGTGGGCGCCTGTAATCCCAGCTACTCAGGAGGCTGAGGCAGGAGAATTGCTTGAACCCGGGAGGCGGAGGTTGCAGTGAGCCAAGATCATGCCACTGCACTCCAGTCTGTGCAAAAGAGTGAGACCCCATCTTAAAAAAAAAAAAAACAATAATAATAATATTGTCTCTTTTTATATCTCTATCCTATACGTGCTCTTGTATTTTTTAATTTTTTAATGTTTAAACTTTTTTGTTAAAAACTAAAACACAAACCACTATAACCTACACCGACACAGGGTCAGGATCATTATCACTGTCTTCCACCTCCATTTCTTGTCAAATTGGAAGATCTTTAGGGGCAATGACACACATTAAGCTGGCATCTCCTATGATGACAATACCTTTTTCTGGATAGCTCCTGAAGGAAGTGCCTGAAGCTGTTTCCCAACCAACTTTTTAATAATATATTGACATAAAGAGTACAATCAAAAATAACAATAAAAAGTACAGCATAATAAATAAACTAGTAACCTAATCATTTATTATCATTGTCAAGTATTATGTGCTACACCTAACTGTATGTGCTATATTCTTGTATGACTGACAGTGCGATAAGTCTGTGTACACAAGCATCACCACGAACACAGGAGTAATGCATTTTGCTACAGTCTTACAATGGCGACTGCCTGACTAGTTGGCAGGAGTTTGCCAGCTCCATGATAATCTTGAGGGATCACCATGGTATATGCGTTCCTTTGTTAAGCAAAATGTTATGCTGTACACAACTGTATGTACTTTCACAAATAATACTGCATTTGTCTTTTTAGAAATTATTAAGACCCTAACCTGTGATTAACATCTGTATTTTAACTCTAAAGCTGATAAAAGCTTTTCCTCATTTTGAAGTTATTTGAAGTTCCAGGTTTTTTTAAAAGGTGACATTATCTAAGTTCTTAAAAATGATTATTTACTAAATTCAGCATTTCTTCTGAGCTACGTTTAATATTGTAAAATCTTCTGCTCTACAGTCTCACAGCAATTTCTTTAAAGTCAGTTAAAGACATTGAAGCCAAATTCCTTTTTAAAATATGCTCTCAGTTGCAATTGGACACAGTTACATGTGCCTCTTTGAAGGAAAACATGGGCACAGTGATAAATACAGTGTTGACTTACCCATAACCAAATAGAAATAGCTGCATCAACAGTCCGAGCCCAGGAACCAATAGGGCTGAAAAGAAAACAAGAAAATAATCATCAGTTTGGCAGCAAATCCACTGTCACTATATTCCCTGGCAGTGGCCTTTGGCCTGCAAAGTGCTTGTCAATAACGGCTTCTTTGTTTTCTGAGACGTCATCTGTAAATACTGAAATATTGAAACCTAGACTAGGATTTTGATACCATATTCTTACACCTGTTTTGAAAAGCTGAGATAATTGCTTTAAAAATGAGTTCACCAATCTGTTATTTGATTTAGAAATACATTGGATGAGGTCTTATAAGTCAAGCAGAAACTTGTTTTTTGTTTTTTTGTTTTTTGTTTGTTTGTTTGTTTCCTGAGACGGAGTCTCGCTCCGTCAACAGGCTGGAGTGCAGCGGGCAATCTTAGCTCACTGCACCCTTCGCCTCCTGTGTTCAAGCAATTCTCCTGCCTCAGGCTCCCAAGTAGCTGGGACTACAGGTGTGCACCACCATGCCCAGCTAGTTTTTGTATTTTTAGTAGAGACAAGGTTTCACCATGTTGGCCAGGATGGTCTTGACCTTCTGACTTCGTGATCCACCTACCTCGGCCTCCCAAAGTGCTGGGATTATAGACGTGAACCATCATGCCAGGCCAAAACTGGCCATTTTTAAACATACACATTTGTCCTTTATGTGATGTTCTCCTGGTGCTGAATCTGTCTGCCATTCCCAGACTATGGAGCTACAGCATGAAGTTCCTGAAGTCATTTCTAGGATGGACTTGGTATCCTATATTCTTCACAATTGATGCTCTAACCACAGCATGAGATGCTGTGAAGAACAGATGAGATAAATAATGTGACAAGGCTATGAAATGAGTGAAGCCCCATCTAAACAACTGATACCAAAAGCTTCTCACTGCTTCTGAATTGGAAGAATTAAGAGAGAGGTGGATGTCAGCTTTCTTTCCTCCCCTAGTCAATTCACTTTTGCTCAAACCCCTGGTGAAATGTGACTCTCGTGTGTGTATTAACTGCAAAAGTGTCACAAACACTGCCTTCCACTATTCCTCTGTGGAGCAAACTTAACAGTAAAATTTTTATCTAAAAATTGGTCGTGTCTTTTTTGTGCAACCTTTTGGATTTGCTCACAGTTTCCCTACATTTCAGTCTTGTCAGTTGAGAATAACACATTTCAAGGGACACTCTTGGAAAACACCTTTGATGGAGAGGTTGATTTTTGTAACCTGTATACCATAGTCAGGTACTCTTGGCTCTTGGTATAAATTAAACATATAACAGAAAATTCTATTCTATTACTAGAACTCTCTGGAGCTCCCACATCAGGGTCTCTGACAGAAACTGCATCACTAGGGGACCTAACCACTGTTAGAACTTGGTGCCACGGGGGTGACGAAGGCGTAAATACCACGCCCTGTGCTAATATCTCCCTCCTCCCACCTACCACATGGGAGCCCAGGCAGTACAGTCTATAGAAATCAGCTTCCCTGACTGAAAAATTACATAGGAAAAGGTGAAGAATTAATGCAGGTAAACAAAAGGCAGTAATAAGAAACCCAGCACACCCATCATGTCTATTATACAGCTGTTTATAGGCTTCCATAAATCATCCAAGACGGTGTGCCTGACACCTTGTAGATTTCCTGAAAGACTTCCGTTCTCTGCACCCCTCTGTCTGCCTCTCTCCCTCTCTCTGAGTCTCATCCTCCTCTTCATTCCTTTCTCTTCCGCCCCTTCCCTCTCCATGCTATCTCTTGCTCTTCTCCCTTCCTTCTCATCTCTGTCTCTTCCCCATCTGCTGTCCCTCCTTCCCTCTAGCTCCCTCCAATTGCATCACTGGACTGGACCCATCAATAGACACCAAGGGGGCAGGCGCGGTGGCTCACGCCAGTAACCTCAGCACTTTGCAAGGCTGAGGCAGGCAGATCACCTGAGGTCAGGAGTCAGAGACCACTCTGGCCAACATGGTGAAACATTTTCTCTACTAAAAATACAAAAATTAGCCAGGTGTGGTGGTGCACACCTGTAATCCCAGCTACTTGGGAGGCTGAGCAGAGATCACACCTCTGCATTCCAGCCCGGGAGACAGAGTGAGACTCCGTCTCAAAAAATATATAGACAGCAAGAGTCCACTGTGGGTCAGGCTCTGTGTCTGCTGCCAGGGGGTCTCAGGGTCAAATGTTAGTATTCAGTGGCAGGGAGAATAAGTGACTTGATGAACAAAAGTCATATTATGGCAACTAAACTACTTTACATGCTGGAAAACAGCCAGATTTTGCTCGTATTACTCTTAAGAGATCCAAGTGTTTTTGTGAACAACATAGCCAAGAATACAGTGATGCAACATTTCCTTTTTAGCTAATTTACCAAAGATGTATACCAGATAGGAATATGTATATAAGGTCACTTTATAATCTATATTTGGCAATGACTATGCAAGTAATTGTAGTTTTGATATGTATTGATCACCCTAGCCGTGACCTCTCCTACTCTGTGGCCATGCGTGGATGTGTGAACTCTGTAAAGAAGGAGTGAACTAAAAGCATCAGGGCTGGCTGCTGGACTGGCTTCCTCCACTCCTTTTGTGTTTCCTTTGCTTTCTTGCAGAAGAGCCATCCTCTGGCAGGTATGTGAAAGAACTGCCCATGAGGAGTCAGAGGCTACCTTGCACACCTCGCAGCTCTGCTCGCCGGAGATGGCTTTGCAGGCACACAAGCCCCTCTTCCAAGCCACCTGCCAGGAGTCCCATGAGGAACACGGCACAGCATCTGCATCAGAACCCCATGGGTTTGCCTGTCACATGTTTTCCTCCTGATCTGTGGCTCACAGACTCGGCATGACCCAACCTCCTAGATTTCCCCCTCAGTGCTATTTGCAGTGCCCCCAAGCACTTTCCTCCACTCCAGTCCCCGAGTGCATGCCAACGGCCCTATTTTCAGCTACCCCTCTCCATGCCTCTTGTCTGTCTCTAGCTGACAAGCAGATTATCTCTTGTGTCCACTTTGTTTGCCAATGTACTTTGGCACCATTGAATTCCAACGCATGAAGTAAACTGAACTGTGTGCAACGCTGAGCACACACGTGCTTTGAACGGCCCTTGTCAGGATCCAAAATGTTCACAAGTTTTGTTGATATTTGGGTCACTGCAGAGCTCTGAGTCCCCCTTCCTTTTTATCTTCCTCCCTTCAACTCATTCTCAATTTCTGTCTCTGAAATCAAGTGTGAACACATTTATGTATTCAAATAGAGGCATACTGTTCATGCTTATATTTTTCTGTAACTACCATATCTAATAAATACTTACCATCCAGGAAAAAATGTTGTTGTGCAATAATAATATGCTAAATGATGGCAAGTCTGTTATCATATTTTTGTAACAATATTTCTTTTACTTGTCACACACACACTTGATGGAAAACTTCAAAAAGTTAGTTTGAAGCAGTCTTTTCAGAAAACAAAACTGAATAAAATCATTCAGCATCGTTCAAAACAGCAGTCCCCCATATTCATAGTAGCAGGAACCTATTTTTTTCCACGGATGTGGTAGGTGGGGAGTAGTTTGTGGGTGAAACTGTTTTATCAGGCATTAGATCCTCATAAAGAGCACCGTTAGATCACTTGCATGCGCGGTTCTCAGTAGGGTTTGCGCTGCTGTGGGAATCTAATGCCGCAGCTGATCTGACAGGAGGCGGAGCTCAGGCCCTTGTGTCCACTTGCCCACCACTCACCTCCTGCTGTGAGTCCCTAAAAGGCCACGGACCAGTACTAGTCTGCATCCTGGGGGTTGGGGAATCCTGATTTAAAACGTCCTTTTTTAAAGATTGGCACAAGTATGCCTGTTTTTGCTATAATTATATTAACTGCCTATCTGTACACTATCCCGACCAGCCTGGCTTTTATTTCTGCTTCTTCACTTTGGTGTCTTCTGTCTCTGTTTCCCAGATTTCTATGTTCCCTGTAAACATGAGTCTCATATTGTCCTAGGGAAGCTACACATAAATCACCAAAGATCCTAATGTTCAGGAGAAAGGGCAAATTCTTTGTTCCATTTTGTTGGCTCTCGTTTTTTCTTTTCTAGTCCAAGTCAAAATAACTCAAGAGTAGTTGGGCAAAGTAGCCATAATGAGTAAACATTTAACAGGGCGTTTCACCCAGCAACTGTCTGCAGATAGCAGTTGCATGAATCATGCAGAACACGTGGATGTCTGTTAGTCTCCAGGGATTACCAGGCTCTGACTCAAGGGTGGAGTTTGGTTACAGAGGCACTTCACATGCCTCAGCACCCTGGGTAATGTCAGTGGATCCTATTACAGGCAGAGGAGCAGTATTCAGACCAACACTGTGTTCATTCAGTTCGAGTCCAAAATTCTGGTGGCACAGCCAAGTAAATCTAGGTGGCACAGAAAAAGCTACTTATAATAGAAGCTACTGGAAGTCCTGCTTAGCTATGGCTCCAGGCTTAAACAGATTCCCCTGTCAATATCCTATTTGTCACTCCAGGATGGTGTGTCAGAGCAACGGGATAGGTTTCACCCTGCCCCTGCCTCCAGTTTCCTTGATGTTTAAATGCCTCTGTTCAGGAATCTGTTTGAGAAACAGATCTATTTTTATTCATAATTACTTCTCCATCTGTCTCGGTATTTTCTATAAACAGAGATTAACGTCCTGCGTGTTAACCTATTTTAATCTGTGAACTCTTCAGAGCCAAAATGTCTTTTTAAAGAGTAACAAGATGATATGAACATTCTGTTTCACAAGGCAGAGCTGAGAGTTGCTGCAGGTTCTTCAAACCATTCAAAGAAGAATGGCTTTAAAAATAAAGTGTAAGGAGCATTTCATTCACTGCCGTGAAACTACGTATCGGCTTGATTTTTTTAAGCCAGCAGG
The DNA here is from genome assembly GCF_047675955.1 of Chlorocebus sabaeus. Lineage (NCBI taxonomy): Eukaryota > Metazoa > Chordata > Mammalia > Primates > Cercopithecidae > Chlorocebus > Chlorocebus sabaeus. The sequence goes on from NC_132912.1 coordinate 4,810,120, forward strand.
AAAAAGCATTCTCATGAAATGTTTAACATGGATATTTTTCTTTGTGTGGGTTCTCCCTTTGATGTATTTTGGAAGTAATTTAAGAATGAAGGTTTAGAACTGGTAGGGCCTCCATAATGTATTACACAATCTTGAATAAAACCCTGAAGTTCTCATTTCATTAGGTTCTCCGTACATAAAACGGGAAAAAAAATGCCCGAGTCTAACTGAAAATGTTATTGAAAGGATGATATAAAGTAACGTGAAAAATATATAAAGAATTGTCCAAATACGTGAAATCCTGTTGTAATTAACGCTAGAGTCGTTAGGTGGAATTCAACCATTACTACATAAATAAATGGACATTAAAGACTCATCGGCTTCACTAAATCAACATCTGTCAAACAATTGTGTAAGACATGCCCTTGTGGATTTTGTGGCAAAGCTGAGAGTCTTTGAAATATAAGAAGTGAATGTTTGCATTGCTTATTTGAAAAATAATTTCTATATCTAGATATATCCATTTCTAGCTATAAATGATAAAAATTTGTTTCCTAATTCACGGCTATATTTTTGTCATGTACTGTTTTTCGTTTGTTTGTTTGTTGAGACAGAAAATCGCTCTGTTGCCCAGGCTGGAGTGCAGTGATTCCATCTCGGCTCACTGCAACCTCCGTCTCCCAGGTTCGAGCGATTCTCCTGCTTCAGCCTCCCAAGTAGCTGGGACTACAGGCATGTGCCATCACGCCCGGCTAATTTTTTTTTCTTTTTGCATTTTTAGTTGTGATGGGGTTTCCCCATGTTGGCCAGGCTGGTCTGGAATTCCTGACCTCACGTGATCCTCCCACCTTGGCCTGCCAAAGTGCTGAGATTATGGGCATGAGCCCACCATGCCTGGTCTGTTTTTTAATATAAATAAAAACATACTATGAAATTAACCATTTTAAAGTGTATGCTTCAGAGGTTTTCATGTATTCACAAAGTTGCATATTCATCACTACTATATAATTCCCAAATGTATTCATACAACAAAGAGAAATTTCATATTAGCAGTAACTCCTCCTCTTCCCTCAGCCCTGGCAGACACTAATAGTTTTTGTCTCTGTGGATATACTATTTCTGACATTTTATATTAAGATTCCTAGCTTCTTTATCTTAGATAATGTTTTTAAGATTCAGCCACATGTTACCATGTACCAGAACTTCACTTACTGTGTGGCTGGATAATATTTCACTGTAGGGCTAGACAACACTGTATTTACCCATTCATTCTCTCTTAAATGGACATTTGGTCGTTTGCACGTTTCGGCTATATTTGCTTTTGATTTCCACATTCTGACCAAAAAACAAATGCTGCTATGAACTTTGATGTACAAGTTTTAGTTTGGACATACGTTTCTATTTCTCTGGGGTGTGTAGCTAGAAGTGGAATTGCAAGGTCATATGGCAGCTAGTTTAACCATCTAACTGTCAGACTGATTTCTGCAGTAATTGCACCGTTTTGCATTGTAACTAACAGTTAGGAAGGTCCCAATTTCTTCACTCATCTCAAATACTTTTTATTGCAAGTCTTTTTTTATTATAGCTACCCTAGTGGGTAAGAAGTGGTATCTTATTGAGATTTTGACAACAACTAATGACGTTGAACATCTTTTCCTATTTCATGTTTGATAGCCATTCATGTTATCTTCCTTAGATAAATATCTATTAAAATTTTTTGTTTATTTTTATCATTTGTATATTTTTTCTGAGTTTGTAAATGTTCTTTATCGTCTTGAATGCAAGTCCCTTATGGCATATATGATATCCAAATGTTTTCTCTTATTCTGTGAATTGTATTTTCACTCTTAATAGTGTCATTTGATGCACAGACATTTGAATTTTTATGATGTTTAATTTATCTATTTTTCCTTTTCTTGCTTGTGCTCTGGGCATTATGCTATTTTTTAAAATTGCCCATTCCAAGGTCAGGAAGATTTGTATCTCTTTTCTTGTAAGAGTTTTATCATTTTAACACATACGTTTTGAGTTAATTGTATGAAGTAGGAATCCACCTTCGTTCTTTTTCATATGAATATCCACTTGTTCCATTACCATTTGTTGAAAAGATTGTTCTTTCCCCCACTGAATTGTCTTGGTGCCCTTATAAAAACTGGCTTATCTTGTATGTCACAGTTTTAAACTCTCAGTTCTAGGTCATTGGTTTCTATGTCTATCCTATACTAGTACCACACATTCTTGATTACTGTAGCTTTGAGAGTTTTAAAATCAGGAAGATGGAGTCCTACTTGGTTCTTTTCAAGACTGTTTTGGCTCTTGTAGGTCCCTTGTATTTCCATACAAATTTAGGATCAGCTTTTTAATTTCTGCAATAAAAGCCTGCTAAGATACTGACAGAGATTATATTAAATACGTACAAAAATTTGGGTAGCAAAGCATCTTGTCAATATTTTCCTCCAATGCATGAACACCAGATACGTTTATATACTATTTAGCAGTTTTTTTCAATGATGTTTTATTGTTTTGGTGAGTAAGTTTTATACTTCTTTTGTTAAGTGTATCTCTAAGTATTTATCATTTTTGATGGAATTAAAAATTGAATTGTTTCCTTAATTTCATTTTAAAATTGTTCTTTGCCACTGGATATATTCAGCTGACTTGTATATATTAATCATATTTTCTGCAGCCTTGCTAAACTCATCTATTTGCTGTAATAGTATTTTTATGTATTCTCTAAGATTTCCTTAAGTCTTAAAATATACAAGATTATGTCATGTGCAATAGAGACAGTTGTCTGGATGCTGTCCATATAGTTTCCTTGGTGAGTTGTCCTGGCCAGAACCTCCAGTACATTGTTAAATAGATGTATTGTCAGGGAGCATCATTGTCCTTTTCCTCGATCCTAGAGGGAAGCCTTTCAATCTTTTATTATTAACTATGATGCTAATTGAATGTTTCTTTGGAAATACTCTTTATCAGGTTGAAGAAGTTTCTTTATATCCTTAGTTTCTTGAGTGTTTAATTATGAAAATTTTATATTTTCTGTGTCTACTGAGGTGACAAATGTATTTTGTTGCTTATTATGTTAACGTGATTTATTACACTGATTGATACTCACGTAGTACACCAACCTTGCATTCCTGGAATAAATCTGACTTAATCATGGTCTATACACCTATTTGATATGTTGCTAGATTCAGTTTGCTGGTGTTTTATTGAGGATTTTCATCAATATTCATAAGGAATATTTATCTGTAGATCTTTTCTTACAATCTTTTTTTTAAATTTTGGTATCGGGGAAATATTTGTCTCATAGAAGGAATTGGAAAGTGTTATGTTCTCTTCTACTTTTTTGGAAGAGTTTGTGAGTATATAATGTTAGTTCTTCACTAAATGTCTGGTATAATTCACCAGTAAAGCCATGCAGGTATGGCATATTTTGGGAAGAGGTTTAAAATAATAAGTTCAATCTCTTTTCTTGTGACAGTTCTATTCTGAGGATTTTTTTGTGTAAGTAATGAAGTTGTATATCTTTCAAATAATTTGTCTATTTTTTCTAGATTATGCATTTTTTTCTTGGCATATGCTTGTTAGTAGATTTTTCTTATAATTCTTTTTATTTTGACAAGGTCTGTAGTGATGTCTTCTCTCTCTCTCTGTATAATATTAATTCAAGTATTTTCTCTTTTCTTCTTAGTTAATTTCTTAGTCAGTGTGAGTGGCTCATAAATGGCAAAGATTTATCTCTCACGGTTTTAGAAGCTGGAATTCAAAGACTAGGATGCCAGCTGGGTTGGGTTCTGGTGAGGGTCCTCTTCTGGGTTGCAGATTGCTGTCTTCTTGTTTCTTCACATGGTGGAAAGAGGGCAAGAGTTTTTTAGAGTCCCTTTTTATAAGGGCTCTAATGCCACTCATGAAGGCTCCACCCTCATGACATAATTACCTTTCAAATACTTCATCTCCTAATACTACCACTTTGAGGGGTAGAATTCCAGCATATGATTTGGGAAGTGTGAGGCACAATTATTCATTCCATTGCAGTCAGTTTAGCTATAGGTTGTCAATTTTATTGATCTTATCACAAAGAAACAACTTTCAGTTTTGTTGATTTTCTCTTTTGATTTTACAGTCTTTATTTCATCTAGTTCTACTCTAATTTTAATACTTTCTTTCCTTTCCTAGCTTTTGTTTAGCTTAATATTTTTTCTAGTTTCTTAAGGCAGAAGGTTAGGTTATAGATATTTTTAATCTTATTTTTTGATATAGACATTTACAGCTATAAATTTCCATATAAGCACTGCTTTACTTGTATTCCATAAGAGTTGATGTAGTTTTGAATTCATATACCTCAGAGTACTCACTGACCTTGTAATTTCTTCTTTAATCTCTTGTTTATTTAGGAGTGTGTTGTTTAATTTCTACATATTTGTGACCTTCTCATTCTTTTATTACTGATTTCAAATTACATTCCCTTGTGGTGAAAGAACAAACTTATATGACTTTAATACCTTTAACTTAAAAATAGTTTTGTTTCATCATTGTTTTATAATTTAAAATCTTATAGTCAACTCTGGAAAATGTTTCACGTGTACTTTAGGTGAATGTGTATTCTTCTGTCATCAGATGGAAACTACTATACATACATTTCAGGTCTAATTGGTTTATATTATCTTTAAGTCTTCTATTTCCTGGCAGATCTGTTGTTTAAATGTTCTATATATTATTGAAAGATGGATATTGAAATTGGTAATTTATTGTCAGGTTGTTTCTTCATGCTTTCAATTCTATCAATTTTTTCTATATGTATTTTAGGGCTCTGTTGTTAGGTGCACATATGTTTTTAATTTTTATATCTTCCTGATGAATTGACCATTTTCTATTCCAAAATACTCTTCTGCAGTAACAATTTTTGCTTTAATGTATTTTGTTGGATATTGGCATAACCACTTCAGCTCTCCTTTTTTGACTGCTTACATATTGTATCATTTTCTATCATTTCTTTATAACATCTGTCTTTCCATCTAGTATCTGTATCTTACAGACAGCATAGATCACTTTTTAAAATCTATTCTGCAAATCTTTGTCTTTTTATTGGACTATTAATGCATTTACATTTAATGTAATTACTCTTAATATATCACTCACATCTACTGTTTTGCTATTTGTTTTCTAAAAATCTCATGGCTTGTATATTCTGCTATTTCTCTATTACTTGCCTTCTTTTTAAATTAAATCATTTTTCAAATATATTATGTTAATTCTCTTGTCATTTTTTAATACTTAAAAAAAGTTTCCTTAGTTATTTACCTGAAGATTACAATTAATATCTTAAATTATGACAAGCTAGTCAGGATTAACACTAATTTAGTTTCAATAATAAAATAAGTTTTGCTACTGTAAGCTTCTTCCCTGACTTCTCTTTTGAGCTATTGTCAAATTACATCTTTATGCATGCACGCCAAACAGATTTATAATTATTGTTTTATGTAGTTGTCTTATAAATCATACAGAAGAAAAATAGTTACACTAGTTACAAGCAAGAATGCACTTATACTGTTCTTTATATTTACCTATGTAATTATATTTACCTGTGCTCTTTATTCACTGCATTTAGTTTTGTGGGTTAGAATTACTGACTAGTGTCTTGTCATTCCAACCTAGAGAACTACCTTCAGTTTTCTGTTTGTTTGTTTGTTTGTTTTCAGACAGGGTCTCACTCTGTTGCCCAGGCTGGAATGCAGTGATGCAATCTTGGCTCACTGCAGCCTTGACCTCCTGGGCTTAAATGATCCTCTCACCTCAGCCTCCTGAGTAGCTGGGACTAAAGCAGTGTGCCACAACACTTGACTAATTTTTTAAAAAAGTTTTTATGGAGACAAGGGTTTGCCATGTTGTCAAGGCTGGTATCAAACTACTAGGCTCAAGCAATGCTCCCTCCTTAGCCTCCCAAAGTGCTGGGATTACAGGCATGAGCCAGCCACTGCACTCAGCCTTTATTATTTCTTATAAGGCAGATCTCCTAGTGACAAACTCTTTTAGTTGTTTTTCTGAGAAATCTTAACTTCTCTTTTAATTTTGAAGAATAGCTTTTGATGGATGCAGAATTCTTGGTTGAAAGTATCTTCTTTCTGCTCTTCGATTATGTCTCCATCTTGTTTTCTGGCCTCTTTGCATCTGAAAATAAGTCATTTCTAAATTTTATTTAGATTTTTTTTTCATTCATAATGGATATTTTTCTCTTGCTGTTTTCAAGATTCTCTTAGTTTCGGCTTACACAGCTTGATTATAACGTCTCTATGCATAAATGTATGCATTTATTTATAATAGTTTTAGTTCTTTGGATGTGTAAATTTTTTAACTATATTTGTTACTTTTGGGACCACTGTATTTTTAAATATTCGTTCTTTCCCTTTCTCTTCTGAATTCCGTTTTGTGTATAATGCTGTGCAGGTTAGCGTTCCATGGGTTTCTGATGCTCTTTCCAGTTTTCTTCATTCACTTTCCCTTCTGCTCCTTACACTGGATAATCTCAGTTGATTTATATTCTAGCTTGCTAATTTCTTTTATATGCCTGTTCAAACCTCCTGTTGATGTTCTCTAGTGAATTTTTTATTTTAGCTAGTGCAATTTTAAACTATAGAATTTGAATTTGTTTTTTTAAATATAAATTCTATTTCTTTATTGATTGTCTTTATTTGGTTAAATAGTCTCATATTTTAATTATTTAGACGTGCTTGTATTTAGATCTTTGTGCATTGTATTAGTTTCCTAGGGTTGCTTAATAAACTACCACACCCTAAGTAGCTCAAAACAATAGAAACTTATCATCTCACAGTTCTGGGAGCTAAAATTCCAAAATCAAGGTGTCATCAGGGTGATGCTCCCTGTGAAGGCTCTAGAGGAATTTATATTCCATGTCTGTCTTCCAACTTCTTGTGGTTGTTGACAATCTTGGTCATTCCTTGGCTTGTAATTGTATTCCTCCGCCTTTACTTTTGTGTTCATTTGGTATTCTCTCTATATGTATCTGAGACTAAATTTCCCTTTTCTTATAAGGAAACCAGTCATATTGGATTAGGATCCATCTTAGCCCAGAATTATCTCATTTTAACTAATTATGTAGTTAAGGTCACTATTTTAACATAAACTCACGTTCTGAGTTTATGAGTGGACATGGATTTGGGGGTGACACTCTTCAACCCAGTTCAAGCATATAGATAACAGTTAGCTTAAAGTGTTTTTTGAAAACGGAAATTTTAAATAATATAACCTGCACACACTGGACATCAGATGCTCTCCCTTCCTGGTGTTTGTTGCTGCCACTGCTTGTTTCTCTTGCTGTTTCTCATTAATTAATTTTCCAAATCAGTTCTATCAAGTCTCTGTTCTTTGTCACATGTATCACTGAAGTCTCTGCTTGCTTAGCTTTGTGGTCACCCAAAGATTCAAAAGACATTTCCTTAAATGCCTGGAATCAATCAGTCTTCCAGCCTTTGCTGATGGGTTCTGCATATGTGTTCAGGCATGCCTTCAAGACTCCACCAGGCACTTGGTAATTCTGCCTTATCCTTCACTTTTTGCTTGAGTAAGCCTGAAAGGTGAGCCAGAGGTGAGAGCTTAAGGCCATTTCAGATGATTTCAGAGCACATCCACAGCTGTATGCATATATGTGACTTTCTGTTTTCCTAACTGCTTTCAATACATGCCCTGCAGAAAGACCATTGCTCTGAGTAAGCTCTGAGTCAGATCAAATAAAAGCAAGCCTTGTGAATAGGGTCTTCCAGAAACCAGCAGACAATTAAAATAATGATGATTCTATTGGAATTAGGTTTTGATGAAGCACCAAACCTGTTTTGGCCCCAGTGGTTGGCAGGCTGCTGGTTGTCCCACTACTGGGTGCTATTTTTAGGACTGCCACCCCTGGTGGGGGTGGGAAATGAGGAGGAAAAAAAAAGTAAAGTTAAAACTCAATAAAATGTGCTGCTCTTACCAAGATTAAATTAGTTTTTTTTTTAATAAACCTGCTGAATTGTTGCAAGCCTTTGGTTAATTTCCCAAGTCCTGAAAAGATTGATTCCATTCATTTTTGAAAGCACTCTCATTGTTTTTATAGATTGGAAAAATTTCAGAGATCCTTACTCTGTCATTTCCCCTGACATTCCATTACCATATCTTTTCAGACTAATAAATATTTTCTTTATTTTGTATTTATAATAATCAGAGAAAACAACAAGTCTTAAAATGCGGAGTCTTTAATTACTTGGCTAAGCAACATGCATATCATTCTGGAAATATGGTAAAGAAGCAGGCTCCATTCTTGATCCTGGGAAAGCTGCATTCTTGGCAGTCACTGACATTATACTATTGAGGACAGGCAGAGCAAGCCACCACTAGTTTCATTGTAAAGGCACAATTTATCCCCAGGAATACCAGGCGAATAAGAGTGGCCTATTCTCTTCTATTTCCAGAAATCAGTTAAGCCAACGTGACTTGGATTTATTATTTCTTACAAGAGATTTCTCTTTATATCTTTGAATTCATTGCTAGTGTGTTTCACTATGAAATTTCAAGTTTATATTTTGTTAGTCTTTTATTTTGATGGATTAGAATAGACTATATTGTTCAAACAACCTTGTGTCTAAGATCCATTTGAAGTGAAAACAAACGTATAATAAAATGTCATGGTTTACTCTGAAAAATATATTTAAAATTGTAACACAAATTGTGAATATAGGGAAGAAAGTTTATAAATAATTTTTTCTTGAACAATTTACTATCATGGCCCAAATACTGTGTCCACATTTTATACATATATTATATGTTCCTCACAACAATTTTTTGAAGACATTAATAGAATTTCCAGTTTACTAATTAGGAAATGGAGACCTTAAATAACATTCCCAAAGTTATAGACTCACTGTGGACAGAGTGAAACCTCAAAAGTCAAGTTGTTCATTTCATTTTTTATTAATAAGGCTTTGGTTTTGAAAATAATCTTAATAATAAATGCATCTCCTGCCTGTCTGAATTTTCATGAAGTTTAAAATATTTTAAGGGATTTCTCTAATTAAGAGTATGTAGATAATATTTTTTGAGCTTCCTTGCTCAGATAACACCCAGAGGCAAAATCTTTGTTCTCAGTGTCATGTAACTATAATTTAATAAAGAATTCATTATTAGGAAAACATAAATCACAAATCAGATTTGGTATTGACTAGAGTTTGAAAGAAATAATAGGCTGATAAGCATTTTCATAAATACAGCAGGTTCATAATAAATGCCTAAAGTGTTTATTGTCTTAATATATTCATTTTTTAGCCATTTAAATTACATTTTACAGTACCAAAAGTGGCTAATTGAGTAATAAAGACAATATTCAAAACTACAAAGATTTTCTTGGCATATTCTCACACAAGGGAGTATTGGCATATTTTCACAGATAGCACATAACACTTTTTCATGAGTCATTGTCTTGAAATAATTTTCTTTCTAGTATTATAATACTTCCTTATAGGAGTTTTAATACTGCAAATAAACTTTACATCAAATGATATTTACAACATTATTTTAATATTAAATAAATCATATTTTAGGGTTTTTAAAAATAAAACAACATCAAGATTTGCAACAAGTACTATTACCACTTTCTCAGAAACTAATTATAATACACATTTGGTTGCCATGTGGTTTAGGCACTCATTTCAGAGAGTCAGTTGTGTATAGGGTAGTGATTCTGCCATGGTACCTGTCTCCATTATTTTCAACAAGATCCGTAAACTCTTTGTGATTGAGTCTCACCTGTTGAACTAAGCAGTAACTGTCACTCTGGACCACTGAAACGTCATTTGTATCACGTTCTAATCACCTTCATCACAGGGGCTGTCTTTACTGCTTTAAAACTTAAATGTTAATCATCAAGCAGTTTCTCCTGTGAGGCGGCTACCTTGATAACTATGTTAAACATTTTCCTATTTTTTTCAGTCCTTTAAAGATTCTGCATATTTACTGGGTGTAAGGTAATTTTCTTAGCATGAAAAGAAGAAGAATGCGCAATGGTTGGGGTTTTAATACCCACAAGAGAAGAGGAGATAAGAGACTAGTTACCGTCTTAAGCTTATACTTGAATTTCAAAGACATACTTGCAAAATTTGGGGACTATTGAAAAGTGACTATTAATAATAAGAGCACCAGAAAAATGCCCCCGAATAGGGACAAAAATACTCCAAGAGAAGTAGCCATCTGAATGGGACTCAGTTGGGGGAGAAAATGCTTTTTACAACAAATTAAATTCCACTTCGATCTTCGCACAAATATGCAGTTCAAATTAATAATATAAAAGAATTGTGAAAGTCCCAAGTTAATACATGAAGAGAAGACATATTTGGGGAAGATGAAATATTGGTGGCTTCAGCCAAAGACAATGCAAAAGCATGGTGTATGTGTTCCACTTCTGGCATGGCCAAAGATGTTCCTGCCAGGCCAATTTCACCACAAATAACAACTCAAATCCTGGATAAATATTTCGAATAGTGGCCTGGAGGCAGTGCAGATTGAGCAGAGGTTGGAAGATTATAGAAGGGAATCAATTTGGAAGAAAGAATGGCATGGGGTAATTTTCCTGTGTTCTTAATGAGTTTAGCCCCAATGCAGATTGCAGTCAGCACTAATAAGTAAATCCTTGATAGAAAATTCGTACTTTTTCTGTTCTATAGAACCAGAGAACAGAGTTTGGAATAATCATTGCCACTAGAAAGTGAGGGAGATGTTCCAAAAAGGAGATGGCCAGAGAGGCGGAGCCCAGATCCTATGCACAAATTTCAGTCAATTAACTAACCAACCTTAAACCGTGCATACATAAGGCACTTTGGAATGAATTTTGAAATAAAATGTTCTTGAGTCCAAGATAGTTGCCTGCTAAAGTGTAGAAAATCAATACTCTATTTAGGATTGTAACAAGATTCAGAGTCTCTACATCTTCAGAGTATTCAAGAAACAATTCAAATCCAGTCAATAGGTGAAGAAAGACGGATATTTCACTCATTCTCGAGAAAAGACAACCTATGGAAAACAATATCCAAATGAACATATGTTGAAATAAGCACATAGGATATTATTTTAACTATTTTAATTACACTCAATAGCGTAAAGAGAAATATGCTCTTAATAATCAAAACACAAATAGTTTCATCAGAAAATAGAAACTAGGAAAAAGTCTTAAATAGAAATGCAAGAATCGGCCAGGTGTGGTTGTTCATGCCTGTAATCCCAGCAGTTTGGGAGGCTGAGGTGGGCGGATCACCTGAGTTCAGGGGTTCGAGACCAACCTGGCCAACATGGTGAAACCCTATCTCTACTAAAAACACAAAAATTAGCTGGGTGTAGTGGCATGCACCTGTAATCCCAGCTACTTGGGAGGCTGAGGCAGAGAATCACTTGAACCTGGGAAGTGAGCCAAGACTGCACCACTGCAATCCAGTCTGGGCGACAGAGTGAGACTCTGTCTTAAACAAAAACAAACAAACAAAACAAAAAAGAAACGCAAGAATGGAAAAATACAAAATATGCAGTAAGCACACAATAATTTGGGCTTCATAGAAGAATAGAATTGACAAAGAAAGGGGTTGGAGAGACCAACAGAACTTTTTTTAATCTGAACAATACCAAGGTTGATAAGCAAAGTGAACAAAGCTTCACGGACCTGTGAAATAATCTCTGAAGTTCCAATATCCATGTAACTGCAGTTCCACAGCAGAAGAGAAAGAAAATGGGACACACAGACACACAATTATTGAAAAAAAAAAAACTGAATATTTTTCAATTAGGTAAAAGATAAATATAGATTATAGAAACAGCAAATTCCAAGTGCGAGCAAACATCATTAAAATGAGTAAGTATGTAATAGTCAAAGTATTTAAAGCCAAAGAAAGAATGTTTTCACAAGCCAGAGAAAAATGGCATATTACATACATCCAAAAAATGTTTCAAATATCTTTTTCTTGTCAGAAATTTTAGAGGTGAGAAGACAGTTGAAAAATATGATAAGGTAATGCAAGGAAAGAACCTACCAACCCACAGTTCTACATCCAACAGATGTATTCTTCAGAATATGAAGGCAAGATAGAGACAACCTCAGATTTTCCACCATCGTGTTTTGGGAGAAGATAACTTGTTTTCTAGCTTCCCAGTTCTGTGGATGAAGGGATTTTGCCCCATTGTGGATGAAAACGAAGAGTCTCACCCATACCTAATTTAGATCATTTCGATGATGAGATTTATAACTTTTTGAGTTGATATTAACGTGACATGTTTGATTTCGAGTTAATGCTTAATGGGTTAAGAATTTGGGGGACATTAGGATGGGTAAATGCATTTTGCACATGAGAGAACATGAAGTTTGGGGCGCCCGCTGGTGGAGTTTACTGGGTTAATTAGTGCCACCCTCCTCCGCCAAAAAATGCCTGTTCAACTGGAACCTGTGAATGTGACCTTATTTGGAAATGGGATTTTTGCAGATTTAATGATGAGGTAATCATGGATTAGAGGGATCTGTAATCGAATGCAAAGTATCTATGGTTACCTCATAGGAGGGAAATGTGGACACAGACACACAGTGAAGACAGCCACGTGGAGACGGAGGCAGAGGTGGAGACAGAGGCAGAGGTGGAGACGGAGGCAGAGGCGGAGACGGAGGCAGAAGTGGAGACGGAGGCAGAGGCGGAGACGGAGGCAGAGGCGGAGATGGAGGCAGAGGTGGAGATGCTGCCCCAAAACCACAGGGCACCAAGGGCTGCGGGCCCCTGAGAAAACTAAAGGAGGTGAGGAAGGATTCTTCCCTGGAGTTTTGATGGTGGGGGGGGGGGGGGGCCGTACTTTCACTTGGATTTCAGGCTTCTGACCTCCAGAACCAAGAAAGAATAAGCTCCCTTTGTTCAAAACCACCCAGTCACGGCACTTTGTTACAACAGCCTAGGAAACTAATACAGGAATTAGTATTAGTAAAATCATGATTGCTGACTCATATGACCATCCTCATGGAAATTTTAAGATAATATATAAATAAGCAACTAAAACAAAAAGAAAAATTTAGCAAGTTTTATGGTGCCAGATCAATATACAAATAAATATCACTATATTGCAATGGAAACAATTACATAATGTAATAATAATAAAGTAATAATACAAGGAAACTTTCCACAATAGCTACCAAAAACTCTAAAGTAGCTATAACTAGTGTTTCAAAATAGTATGTTCAGAATTTTTACATAAACAAATATAAATTTTAAGTTAAAAAGAAAAAGAAACGGATAAATACATCATTAATGAAGTTTCAATCAAAATTCATACATGGATATTTCACAGAATTTGACAAGTATATCTAAAAATTATTTTAAAGGAGTCAAACAAGCTTGGAATTATTTGAAGAAGAAGGTATTTATCGTTTTGTATATTAAGAGTCACCCCAAGTCTCCCGGGACTCAATGGTATCACCTCTCTAACAAAAAAGGTCACAGAGATATGAAAATACATCATAAAAAAAATCTATCATTTTGTCACACAATGGATTTTATCACCTGTGCGCATGGAAATAACCTTATTTTAAATCCTTGTTTAGAGTCCATTTTAAGGGATAATGTTGCATGTGAAGCTCTGTAATCATTCTTTTGTGTTAAGTGGTTGAGGAAAACATCAGCCTGGTAAGATGTTAATTATAGGTCCAGGGAATAACTTGAGTTAGTAAATCAGAGATGAGTCCAGAGTTCTGTAAACAAGTTTCAACATTTCTAGGCACCTGAGATTAAGCACAGCTCTGAGAAGTGCTCCACACGTTCCTAAGTATATGATGCAACTTTTACTCTGGCAAGAAAATGTAACTAAAGCTAGTATCCGCCTTAGGAACATGAATGATGAAATGGAGACTTCACATTTGCCAGATGAATAGGACTAATGTAGAAAAACAAATCAAACTGTCCTTGACTCTCAGTCAGCCCCCTTCTCAATAACAAAAGCATCCACATATCCACATTCTCCATTTATTTTAAGGTCATTATAGTATTGATATTATACCAACTTGCAAAAATAAATTAAACCACTTACCACAGGGTGTTTCCAACATCATTGGCACCATTAAATAACATTCATTCAGAACTACTTTTAGGGAACGTAGATACTTAATGTTTACAGACGAGGAAATCTGAATGGTACAAAACAAACAGAGACTTATTCAAGGTCTCACACTGACTCAGCAGCAAAGGCCACGCAGGAAGAGAATGTTCCTGAAGTAGCACATTTTGTTTGGACTACAAGACCAACTGAGTTATTATCTTTATTTGAAAATGATTCATGCAAGTCTGCCACAGATGAAGGCAAGCTGTAGACTTCTTACTTAGACTTTTTGTGGTTATTAAGGGAAAGTCTCAAGTCTGGGGTTTTTTGTTTGTTTAATTTCTCATATTTTTTATCTGAAAAAAAAAAAACAAACAAGGTTCATTCACCTGTCAAGCAACAAATGACTCTCCACAAGAAGGCAGGTTTTGATCAATAGCAGTTTTATTACTTGGCTCAAGTAAGGGGAGCACTGGGTGTATTCTCCAAAGCAGTGTGTCCCTGAGGGAAAGTGACAGGAGGGTTTTATGGGGTGACAGAGAGGGGAGAGGGTGCATCATTGCATGTAGAGGAGGCGTCCCAGGGGCACAGACACAGTGTCATCATGGCAGCACACGGGTCGCATGTTAGATAATGGAATTGCAGTTCCTCCAGGATGGAGGTGTTACACAATCATGAGGAAGATTCACCAGGATTCATCACTAAGTTGCCAGGGTCTGTCAGGAACTGGTTCCAACCAACTAGGTTACTATATTCCACCCAGGGTTTAGGGAAGACCAGCCTGCAGGGCAGGAGGCTGTAAACCAGGCTGATGGCTCACATGGATGAAACTCCTATGGTTCCTAGAGACCGTCCTTGTCTGCTTACATGTCCTAGAACTGAAAAATAAATTGAAGAAGGAAGTGGTTATGGTGGTCACGCTTCTGAATTCGGGTATGCCCCTCCTACCTCTCCCTACTAAGTAAAGAAAGAGTAGTCTTAATAGTATTTTTAAAAACCCCTCCCAAAAACTCAAAACATGAAACTTTCTTTCTAGTTGATCTTTGTACCAAATGATTTCTCTAATAAAGGAAGAAAATGGTCAAGCTCAAATAACCACAAAAATGCAATATCTGATTTTCCTAAATGCACTTTCCTAATGTGACAACCATTCACAAAAGCAAATATCCACTCCAGATTCTATTGGGTATGATACATCTCAGAGACTGATACTTCATCTTATCACCTGAAAATTAAATAATTTTATTACAAAAAGAATTAGTAGATTATCTTGCTATATCAAGTTTAGCCTAGAGCTGCCTCCTTACTTATTTTAAGTTCAGCTTAAACGTTTCTCTGTATGTAATGAACTGTAACCTAACTGGACGTGTAAACAGACTGTTACCTACTCTTGCGCCAATCGTGGAGTTTCAGCCAGTCACAGGGAGTCAGCTGTTCAGACCATGTTTAACTAAGGCAAACGCAGAGTTATAAGCAATCCGGCTGTTTCTGCACCTCTCGACCATTTTCTGTACATCTCTGTCCTTTTTCTGTTCATAAATCTTCTTCCATCGCATGGCTGTGCTGGAGTCTTTGAACCTACCCTGTCTCGAGAGGCTGCCCCAGTCAGCAACTTGTTCTTCGCTCAATTAAACTCTATTAATTTAATTTGACTAAAAAAATTTTAACAATGTTTACTAGTAAATTTCATTTTTTCTTGTAAAAAAAAAATCCTGAAAACAGGAGTAGGGAAAGACTGATGGCTAAAATTAAATATAGTTGACTTTAATATTTTAACATCACAAGAAAATTGCATTGGTTTGGACTATAAAAGTGATGCATAAATCTTTCACTTCAACAGCACCATCACCATCATTAAATATTTAAAAAACTCACATATGAAAAGAAATATGGTGGGGAGGGAAGTAGACAGAAACAGTTAAGAAACTAGGACATAATCGGACAGCAAAATTCCTTTTGGTTTATTTTTTGCTTGTTTCCTTGTTTAGTATTCTCTGATAGCCAACGAATAGACAAAATATTCTAACAGCCAACGAACAGACAAAATTGGGCAGCTGCGTCTGGAATACAAAGGTACAAATTCTTAGAAAGTTCCTCTGAGCAGATAATCTTCCCAGAGCCTTGACACAAATGTGATCATTAGAATTTTATTTCTCTGGGTTAAAAGTAACCTCAGGGGAGACAGCACTGTTGAGAGGCATTTACTTCATTGAAAATTATTTTGGCATAACATTTAAAATATAAAAACCAGCTGGGAAAATGAGAGACCCTGGAAAATGCAAAACCCTATGTACATGGGGCCTATGCTTTAGGTTGGAGAGTCAGGACCCTTTGGGAGAGAGAACAAACTAAATGACCTGAGTTAAGTGACTTGGTCACTGCTGCAAACTTTGCTTCCTCATCCATTAATTGAAGATAAAAAAAAAGTAAGAACCTATCTCACAGGATGGCAGGGAGGACTAAATTAGCACAACAATGACCGTCAGAAAATATGTGCTCATTAAACATTAGTCATTTATCTTCCTCTCCTTCCTCTCCTTCTTTATTTCTTCTACCAGCATCACCTCCATTGCCACTTCACAACCTCACTACCTCATTGCTAATTTTGTCTTAAGGCATGCTAGAGGTTTAAATAGTAAATATATTGCTTTTCACTTATCATTAGCAAAAGCCTTTACCTATAAACAAGAAGCAGCTACATTGGTTCCCTCAAATGTTTTTCTGAAGAGATGGAGGTTATCTCAAAACAGTATGTGACTTTTTCGTTTATGTGCTCCCCCAAAAGCATCTGAACTAAAAAACCTGAGTGTTTCTTCTTTTCAGGTCTGAGTTTTCAGAGTCAGGTAAATATATCTTGTTAAATATTTCTAAATTATTTTCTCTTGTATGATTTTCCTTTAGAAATTGAATTCTCTGTCTTCTTTGGGTTTTGCCAAAAGGTTCATAGATCATTTAATTAAATTTCACAAAAATACCCGGAGGAGGTACAATGACTATAATGCATAGTTAACAGAGAGATCATTATGTCTGTGTCTGAGGACCTGGATTTGGCCTCTGATTTCCCTGGACAGGGTTTTGGGCTTCCAGTGAAGAAGTCTCTCAAAGAAGGACACTCTGCAAGTCAGGCTCCCAGGGCCGGCCATCACTTAACCTCTTCATATAAGTTGTTTGTTTATGGATTCAAAAGCAAGACAGTTAACGAATGTCATAAGCTTCAGCTTGAAAATTTTATTTTTTATTTATTCAGAACCTACCACATAGTACTTACTCAGAATAATATGTTTTTTATAAATTTTATTTAGATATTTACTATTTACTGATTATGTGCTGTGCTATTTGTGATAGAAGGATCCCAAATGAATGCAATGTTGGCTTTTATCCACAAAACACTATAATGATATACATGTAAAATATACATGTGAAAATAACAATATTGTAAAATCATAAATGGTATTTAAGAAGTGGAATATTACAAACTTCGGCAGAAGTATAGAAGTGTGTATAATATGTTCTTTCTACATTTCATTCCCAGAATATTTTTTTAAAATACATTCTATTTTAAAAGTAAGGGAACTAAATATTTAAGTACAAAAAGAAATAGAAAACCATTGTAAATATATAGCTAACCCAGGCCAAAAATGTCTGTTTTACTAATTCTTTTAAATGATAGGTTAGTCACAAGAAATAAGCATCAGATAAACTGAATCAGTTTCTCATTACTTTCTATTCGACAAGTTAATTTCAGGTTTATACATAAGATGAGCAAGTTTCCAAGTGCTTCTAATTCTACTTCATACAATGATACTCCCTAAACCACCTTGCCTGGGTGTGAAAGAGGGTGAATAAGGTCTTAAATACAATATATCTTCCTGATGAGATAACTGTAGACCTATTTGTGAGAGAAAATTGCTGCACGTAAGCATTTGTGTTTGTTTTATATTCACTTAAACCATGAAGAGGGAAATGAAGGTTGAGTGGAAGCCATAAGACTCTATTATAACAGCTCATGAAAAATTACAGCTCAACATCCAAACATACATCTGTCTGTGTCCCTGTGTGAATTAATACAGTATTTTAAGGCCAACAACAAACACAAATAACCAATTATAAAGTTATGGAAACTACTTTTTGCTGATAACTGCAAAAACACAGAAATAATAACATAAGTCATGGAAAACTGTGTAAGACCCAAAAAGATAATGGCTAGATTATTTCAACCAAGGCTTGCTTTGGTAGTCGTAGAAATAAATCTAAAGCATCCACTCTAAAGTATCATTAAACTTTTATCAGATCATAGTCAGAATGCGTGAGGATTAAAACTCCTTTTAGCTGAATAATGCATGCTAAGATATACATCGTTCGTGCTAAGGTAGTAATCATCTCTTGGCTAATGAGCTTCAATGGACTGATGGGCATTAAGCCTGTTTTGAATGCAAGCACTCCTATCTTGACAACAAAAGGGGAATGTTTTTATCATTTTGGAAATGCAGTACAAGCATGTAAATGTGGACCATGTTAGCTTTCTTTCCAGTAAGGAATTAAATTACTTCTGCTTACCATTTAATATGATCTTTGAGTTGTTGTTCCAATGAGCTGGGTGACTCTTCAGCAACTTCCCTGTGTGTTTTGTCTTGAAAATCACTTATTATTATACTCATAGCTCCTTTTTTACCAGGGAGTATCCTCCTGTCAAGTGACCAGCACTTCCTTCCCGACGTGCTCTTTCCTTTTGTTAAACTTTTAATCAGCTTTTTAAATTCACACTGAAGTATGAAGAGCTACTTCCATCAAGGTGTCATGCCTTCCTGGTGTACGTGGATTTTTTACCAGAAGTGAATGAGAGAAAAGAAGAAATTTTAGATCTCAATTAGAGAAGGTGACAAAGGTGAAGATAATGGGGCTTTCTATTTCTACCCCATCCCCTGGCCCTTGCCTGGTTGTAACACTTCTCCCAAGTCCAGCTGGACACACACCTATAGAGAAAGGTACCTACTCACTTCCCTTTTTGAAAACAGGAAGCCATGAATTTGTCTTTTGTGAAAGCCTGAGTCTCCTTGTTGGATATAAATTTTGCCTAGCAGAGATGCCACTTTTATATTTTTCTTTATGACTATTGGCCTTCAGAGCAGTCTCAGTAATCTTTTTGCCTCCTGGAAACTGAAGAAATACTTTAAAGAGAGGAGAAAACATTATGGAGTAGATGGGTGAGGATATTGAAAGACAATACCTTTAAGAATAACTATTAGGATCAATGTAGTATTCATTTAACCTCAATTTTCTTTTTCTTTCTTTTATTTTGTTTTTGTTTTAAAGACAGAATCTCACTCTGTTCACCAGGCCGGAGTGCAGTGACATGATCATGGCTCAACTGCTTGGGCTAAAGTGTTCCTTCCTCCTCAGTCCCCGAGTAGCTGGGACTGCAAGAACATGCCACCATGCCTGGCTAATTTTTGTATTTTCTGTAGAGACGGGATTCACCATGTTACCCTGGTTGGTCTTGAACTCCTGCACACAAGCGATCAGCCCACCTCAACCTCCCAAAGTGCTGGGATTACAGGCATAAGCCAATGCTCCCAGCCTTGGCCTCAAATTTCAATGAGACATTACTTGATTCCTAAAGGCAGATTACCACCGTGGTACTGAGGGATGAATCATGTTTAGAATGAGGCTCCCCTCATCTAAAATTATTTTATTGACTGTCTTCCAGGAGCCCCCAAGTTTGCATCACTAAAAGTGCCTGGTTGAGGTAGAGCACAGCACTTTGGGAGTCCTTAATAATGGTTAAATTTGTGACATGTAATGCAAACATCTTTGACAGTCACTACATGAAGGAATGATTGAATTGCTTTGTAACCTTAACAGATGGCTGAAAGGAGGGTCTGGGTGACTTTGAAGGAGTATGGGCCAATACTGAACAGGGACAAAAAAAGGGACGCAAATCAGATATCACAGGGTGGCTACATTGGAGTACTACCTGCTTGGTTGAGAGGCTTTCAAGAAGAGGAGAGAGGGCTAACTTAATGACTTCTCTGGCTCCAGGACTCTACTGCCTGGGTCTTCGCCAAAAAGAAGAAATTAGGCTACCATAGTCCTACCTGCATTCAGACAATGGTTTGTTTTACAACAGAGATTGCATCTTAATCCATCTTTAAGCATGAGCACTTACCATAGCACCTGACTCATGCCAGAGACACAATCAGTGTTTGTTGAGTGAAGGAATGAATGAATACACGAATACAATAATATAATTTTACTTGAAGGAGTCTCTGGCATTCCATATAGACATTCTATTTTCTTTCCATGTAAACAATAGCATCTGTAGATATGCTAGGTATTCTTTACAGTTCTATTTAAAAAGAATGGAAAAATAGCCGCAGGGATTGGGAGACAAAGCCAGCTGTGACTCTTTGTAGCAAGAGGAAAGCATTTTATAGGTATCTCTATTAAGTGATCTTTGGTTGGAAGAATAACATCTGATGGTCAAGGCAACTGGAAGGAAGGGCCAAAAATGCAAAGCATGCAAGGAGATGTAGTAATTCTCAGGGACACCAGAGCAGCCCTGAAGAGCAGGGGCAGCAATAGCAAACAGCCCCTGTTTTCATATAAATAATAGATCAATTTCCAAGTCATCTCCATGTAGTTAACAACCACGATAAAAACAACCTGTGTCTAATATGACCCCGTGTTCCTTCTTGGGTGTGCCAGTATTCAGTGCAGCATCACTGAGAACAACATACAAGACACAATAAATCAATCGAAGTATCCAAAGGGTGGGATTTGGTGAACTTTTCACAGATTAAGTGTTTCATCATGAAAGAGACATTTGCAAGTGACAACAGCAGCCTTTGCGCAGTTTTCTGGTTTCTGATCTGGAGTGTTTCAGTGTTTTGGAAATATCACACACCCCAAAATGGACTGCTTTTTGATTCCTGCTAGCTTGTAGTTCATTCATTTAACAGGTACTTTCAAGACCCCAGTAGGTGCCAGTCAATATTTCAGGTTTTAGGGAAAGAGCAATGGAAAACAGAATACCTAACTTCCATGACTTCATGGTATGCGTGTGGGGGCAGTTGGTGGTGACAGAGAGGAGCAGATATATAAACATCAGATTAAAAAAGTAGAAGGTCATGATTCAATACATGCAACGAAGAAAAATAAAGTGAGGCCAGTGATTGATGAGGAAAACAGCTGTGCCCTTGGCTATTTTAAGATAGACGTAAAACAAGTCTTAACTGCAGAGGTGACGTTTTAGCCAAAGTGAAGGAAATGAGGAAATGAGAACAGAGGACATCTTGGGGAAAGGTGTTCTAAGTGGAGAAAACTGCAAGCACAAAGGCTCTGAGGCTGGACTACTTTGGAAGTGTTGGAAGGAGGGTCTGAGTGCAGGGCCTTGCGAGCCACGGCAAGGCTGCTATGTAGTTCCTACAATAACTCACCTTAAGTAGTTCGATGAATTTTGCTGGACACGTCTCTCTCTAGTAAACATTGCAATTCACTTTCCTGTCCCTGCAAAGTTTTATGAACTAGGACCCTGTGGCCTCTCTTTGCTCACTCAGCCTTCTTTCTTTAAGTGAATAATCAAGTTGTGTAGTTGTGTAGGGTCATAGGAAGAGTACAAAGGGTCATCAGATGAAAACCGATCTGTTGCATACAACTGAAAACCAACCATGATTATTCCAATTCACTTTCCTGAAACAAGCCGTTCTGGAAACAACCCAAAAGGGAGTTCCAGAAATGTAAATTCCTATGGGGATTGATGTTGCAGAGTCAGCAGTGACAGGAGAGGACACTTCAGGGGCATTTACCTTTAAATGAGCCCCACACATTCCACAGAGCCTAATTTATGTCTGACCTTCTACATGCATTAATTTAAACATTACTCACAACTCTGAGATCATACAACATTAATTGCTTATTTTATTTTGTGTTTATAAATTACATATAGCTTCACACTAGCTTGTAATTATCCTCTACAAGCTACGTGTAGGATAGCTTGTGTGTACTGACTATAGAAGCACGTGGAAGGACATTTACAGATGTCGACATGGGACTGGGGCTGTCACTGTGTCTTCTTATCTAGTTCACAAATTCCATGACAGCAAGGCTTCTTTCTACGCTTCTCTGTATCTGCTAGGTGGATGAGCACAGGGCCTTTCACAGAGTAGATTAAAATAGCTGTTGATTTGTTGATAGATAAAAGTAGAAAAAAAGTATAAATACATGTATGAATGGAATGATATGTAACTTACTTCTTTTGCTGATAACTTTTAGAGCAGGAATTTGAGCTCTGATCTCCAACTCATTATTTGGTTACCAACAACATAGGTTTTCCTCATTAGGTTTAGTTAGGTGAATTTCCCAGACTATGGAAAGACTGAATCACATATTAAGGTTGAGAAGGAACAAAGACCACATTATGTGGTTGCTTTGCATTCTCCTACCTGAACAACATGCTCATCGCAGTGGAATTTCATTGCAACTTCTCTCAGTCTGGTGAGCATTGTGTCTGGTATTGAAACTCAGATACATGATAAATCGCTGCAAGTTATTTTTAGTTTTATTCTTGGGTAACGATTGGTAGGGAATTATCAAAGTTTTTACTCTGAAAGTTGTGAGAGATTTAGATAGGGTAAGCCAAGATCTTAGGTACATGTCTCTACACATGAAGTTGAAATATGCTAAAATAAAGAAAATACTTTTACAGTTTATTTGGAGTTTATGCAGAGAGGGAAAACTTAGGGAGAAATATTTATATATGTTGGGTTTTACTCTGCAAGGGGATTAGAAAAATTCAGTAAATCACATTAATTTGACATAAACGTGCAGTGCCAACATTTATGATACAGTTGGTTTAGAGAGTGCATAGTATATGTAGTGCACAATTTATATAGTATGTAACTGCTAGTTATTCAGAAACAGTGTAATATTTTCTGCTGAAAGAAAATTATTACAGAAAAAAAGATTGCTGGGCCTCCTAGTAGGTAGTATACAAGATAGATGCATTCAGAGTGATGTACTTTCCAACAGCATGGGAGTTGTCATTAAACATATTTAGACAATTTTGAAATTAGATTTCTTCCCCAAAACGTCCAAATCGCGTGTTAAACAGGAAACAGACCGAGATGTGAAAAACCTCCCATGTTTTTGATTAGGACA
The DNA here is from genome assembly GCF_047675955.1 of Chlorocebus sabaeus. Classification (NCBI taxonomy): domain Eukaryota; kingdom Metazoa; phylum Chordata; class Mammalia; order Primates; family Cercopithecidae; genus Chlorocebus; species Chlorocebus sabaeus. The sequence continues at coordinate 4,833,358 of NC_132912.1, forward strand.
AGTTGCTGTCAGGCTGGCCGCTGGTTCTCTCTGCTTGGCTCTGTAATGTTGTAGGTAATCCTCCCCACCCGGCCACTGCAGCAGGAAGGCAGTGCCTGTCAACTGCCGGACTGGCTGGTTTCCTGTGGAATCTCAGGACCTGCTGAATCTTGAAGGCGTCACAACTTTGCTCTCTACTACTGAGTTCTCCAAAGAGTATGAGTGGGTTTGGATATATCACATATTTACACCTTTTGCCATATATACATATACAAAGTTATTTATATATGTGTACATGTGTTTATGCCCGCACACATTTGTACTGTTGAGTATAAATACTCTAAAAGTTTTCAAAGTTGTGACAATAAGATCAGGTGATGCTTGGGGTTGTTATACATTTTATTGGACATCTGGAAGATACATTTTGCAATAGTAGTTTCTGCAATAAGGTGCTGACATTTACCTCAAAATGCTGTGTATTTACTTCTTCATTTGGGACCTGGTATTGAAAGGGTCAGGGATGGCTCAGAGAAAATGTCTAGTTATTCGAAATTCTGGTTTATTTCGTCGGTGTTTGTTCAGCGTTTCAGTTTAATGAACTTGTCCTTCCAACTCATTCCTTGAGCTCAGTGACTCCAGGCTTTTTTAGAAAGATTTCAAGGCCAAAAGTGTATTGTATTATATGTCTCTGTCAATCTATGAGGCCTGTGGATCAGAAATGGGGAAGATAGAAGGCATATGGAAAATTGGATGTTTCCTCCCATTGTATATGTGGATCTTCAATACACATCAGTGGGTCTATGTGGATGATACATATTTGTGTCTTACCATAAGCAGCTGGAAGGGATTAGAGTTTGTGATAACGATCTGGTTGAACTCATTCTTCTATTCTGAGAGATGTTTCTATAGGTGTGGAAATACTGCTGGAAAGTAATTTAGAGAGAAAAGTCATCTATTCAATGGCAAGGGCCGTTAATTTTAAGTTCTAGATGCAAATGTTATAATTGCTTTATCTTTCATGGCATTAAATAAATGAATCACCATGTGGATTGATCTATCTTTCTCATTTACATACATACATACACACACACACACATGCACACACCCGCACACACACACACATGCACGAAGTTCTCCCTCCTTTCTCACTTATAGGTCTCAAGAATAACCATAGAATGTGCTGGAAATACAACATCCTGGGCTGACAGCAACAACCTGGGCTCTGTTCTAATTCCCCCTTAAAACAGGAAATCTTTCAACACTGTAGCTGAGAGAATCACATGACCCTAGAGTATAAAACCTGCTTTCAGCAGCAGTGAGAGTGGGGTAGGTTCAGATGAGACTCTTATCTCCCTCAGCAGATTTCTTGAGCCTTGGGAGACTGGCTCACAGTAAATCCTAGGCCTCTGTTGTCCCTTGCTGCCTGTCTGTGAGTTAAACCTACTTCAAGCAGCATGCTGTGTGTCAGCGTGTTCTGTCTTATGGGACTCAGTAAGCGGGTAAGCAGGCACCGTGAACCTGCTACACAGTATGTCATACTTATAATGCACACACTCCTGTAGACGTAAGCTTGGGCTGAGGTGAGTACAGGAAATACAAGGAAGCATCCCATAGAAAAACCTAAGTATAAATCAAATAGATGAATAAAGCAAATAACTTTCTCCTTAACATGCCCCATATATACTATCTTCAAAAATTTTTGCAAGGTTTCAGAAGGAGCAACCAGAAGGAAGTACTCTCTTCTTGCAGGTGTCACTGCTTACAACGCAACTGTGGAAAGTCAAGCAGTCTACCAGGTACCTCGGTTTTCTCATCTGTAACATGAGATACTTAAAATAGAGTATTTGTAAAAATCATTTTGCCTCTAAAATTTCACAATCTGTTTTATCCTGCACAGCATTCCTCCTCTTTATTATTTCGGGGGGATATTAGCCTTCCTTCCCTTCCTGCTGAGAACTCTTCTTCCCTGGTCTAGGGCATCCCAATGTCACTGAACACAGAGTGGACAAGGTGCAGGCTGGCAATGAGTGTTTCTTTCCCTGGTCTGGATGCAAAAGCATGATTTTAGAAAACAATATACCTGAGGTTTAATATAGGCACTGCAAAAGAGAGCATTAGCCTCCTCTGAGAATGTGAGTGCCGAGGCAAGGGGAGTGTGGAGCTGCGGGGATGTCTGCTGTGATGTGGGGAAGGGTCTGCAGGATAAAGCGTCAAAAGCACAGGACCCGACATCGTCTTACAGGCTCTGCCTGGGCCACCAGACCGACTAGGCTGGGAGCACCCAGCCCAGGACCCTCACTGACTTGAGCCAATAAATTTCTATTTTTGTTCCATCTTGTTTGAATGACTCTGTGACTTGAATTTGAAACACTGTGAGAAAGAATTTAATGTTCTCTTTTTGTTCCTATTACTACAAGAAATCTTGTGAATTTTATAATGTCTTTAGGTTAAAAGAAAAATACAAGTTGGTTGATTTCAATATTTACCTTGTGGAAGTTTATTTGAAAACTACCACATTTTATGGTATATATAGTGCCAGAAATCATGACGAAGAAAGTCCCAAAAGAAATAAATAAAAGAAAGGTGGAGGAATTAATACTTATTTGATTTGTTAAATAAAACAGTGAATATTCTTTATCTCTTAATATTCTACAACTTCCAAGAAAATGTAGGTTTTTACATTTAAGTTGTCCAAATAGATCAAGCGGTATGTTATCCTTTGGATTCTCTAATTACCAATCTAAAGTTTAGAGAATAGTTTGGTGCTTTAGGAAAAAGTTGATATTTTCATGACACCATTATTTTTAGAGTGGAAAATATGAAATATAGAAGAAAACATTTATGATATTTAGAGGTCAACTGAACATAGTCACATGCCCGACAGTTGGCCTATTTTCCCACCACTAGGAATTTTTTGGAATGGGAATGGAATGCACACCTCTCCTAGAACCCAGATTTGAGATTCAAAGGGAAGAAAAATGAGGCAGGAAGACATTTCACTATTTCAGGCATTTAAAATGAATTTTACCTTTTTTCATGATGTCAGAAGCAAGTTGATACTTTACACATATTTTCTCCTTTCTCACTGATTATTCCTATGTAAGGATAAATCTGAGAGCTGTAATGAAATGTATATTACAGGGATATGAATGAGAGTGATTAGATTATATGTAGAATGAATATCAAAAATCAATTCTTTTCTGAAGCACTCCATTGCCTGAGTGTTTTTATCTCAGCTTAGTTGGCCATAGTGGGTTTATCCTATAGCAGGAAAGAGTTCATTCTCCTTTTTTTATCTTGGACTAAATGTATTTTCTACAAGGCAGCCTATATCAGGTAAGATGGCCCTGAAACAAATTATTCCTACAGGTAAAATTAATAGACGCTAGACGAAAAAGAATAATTTTTCTACAACTTTGGGGAAATGGCCACTATTGTTACTGTTGAAGGAAAGCTGATGCATGATTGAGACACAAACACACACTCACACACCCATGCATGTGTGTACATACATGATCACAGGTACATATGCACACAATCATGTACACAGATATGCACATGCATATATTCACATATACGCACATATGCTCACACACTCAGACTGACTCAGGCACACACACACACACACACATAAATATTTCTTTAACTCCCTGAGTCCCTTAAGTATTAATATGGTAACTACAAGAATCTTTTAATATTTACCTGGCATTTTGCTTGGTAAATTCCCATTATAAAATAAAAATTTACAAATAAAATGTGAAACAAATTCTATGATTTTACATTTGTAGAAAAATATGATCCACAAAAAGATCAGAGATTATAGAGGACCATGCTTTTAGAACATAAAGAAAGATGGGAATCAAAATAGTTTGAAGCTATCAAAGATGTGGAGGGAGTGAAATTACCTAGACACATTTTTTAATATGTATTCTGAATCACCAAGATATTTACCAGCTGAATGTCACCACATCAGCCCAGCCCACACCGAAGGCAGCGGAAACACGGGGTGAGCAGAACCCAAGCCAAGCTACTAAATTCTGAGTTGTTTCTTACACAGCAACAGATAAATGGAACATATGGAAAAGCAAATTGTAACAATCAAGCAGGTGTGAACGTCATCATTCAGAGTAGATGGGGTGACATCTGCCAGCCTGAGGGGAATCTCCAACACCTGCCCACTGCCAGCATTTTCCTTTGTGGCTCCTGGACCTTTTGGAGTCCCAAAAGGACCAGGACTACTATCTTTTCTCCTTAATGCTTTCAGACTTTCCTCTAGGAGCACCAGGTAACATGCACAGAAAAAACAAAACAAAACAAAAAAAAACCTGTTATCTTAGCTATATCACTGTTAATCTTTCTGAAGGGAGTAACACTAAACAACAAACTTTTCAATAGAACAAATAACATGCTCCGTCCTCCGTCTGTGTTAAAGGAGGGCTAGAAAGAGAAGCCAGGGAGTTGTTCAGCAATCCTAACAGATGAGTAGGTTCTGGGCAAATGGACTTGCCACTGCATAGCTCTCTTTATCCACAATTTAGCGGAAAGAAGGAAGGAAGGAAGGAAGGAAGGAAGGAAGGAAGGAAGGAAGGAAGGAAGGAAGGAAGGAAGGAAGGAAGGAAGGAACGGAGGGAGGGAGGGAGGGAGGGAGGGAAGGAAAAAGAGGGAAGGAGGGAGGGAAGGAAAAGGAGGGAAGGAGGGAGGGAAGGAAAAGGAGGGAAGGAGGGAGGGAGGGAGGTGAAGGAAGGCAGGCAGGCAGGCTGGCTTAATGGCTGTATAAAGTTTATGTGTATGACTATGTTTGGGTGACAGAAACACCAATGTGAGTAAGGACTTAGACATTGTCAGAGTAGAGTTTCATAAATTATTGCAATGATGACCCTGATAGACACATAATATATATGTATATACAGGCAATTGTCCGTAAATAGCCTGATAGGAGACATTATAGGCTTTACAGAGCATATGGTCTCTGTCACAACCACTCAGTCAGGCCATTCTAGAGCATGAGTTGCCATAGACAGCAGACACACGAGTAGGTATGGCTATGTTTCAATACAACTTTATTTACAAACACAGAGAGTGGGCAGAATCTGTCCCTCAGGCCATAACTGGCAGATTCCTTTTCTAGTTAACTAAGTTGGTACAGTGTAAAATGACCATGATGCACGCTTTGTTAACTGGCATTCATGCATGCTACACCTCAGCAGACAACTTCCAAATAAACATGACAGCAAAATCATGCATTTTGTTTCATATCATGCTATTATTTTACTTACAACCATGTACCTCTTAACGCTCTTCAAAAAATGGGCCACAAAGTCCTTTTAGGTGAAAGTTCATTCCTCTAGCTGAGTCCTCTCAGTCCTCCATTGATATCCTGTAACTTAAATACAGAGGTATAAAGTTAATTATTATTAATATATTTTATTTTAAATTGTATAAAAATGAAAGAAAGGAATAAAAGGAAAGAGTTGGTTAATGTATACACAAATCAACATAAGGAAATATAGATATAGATAGATAGATATAATTTTTTTTTTTTTTTTGAGATGGAGTCTCACTCTGTTGCCAGGCTGGAGTGCAGTGGTGAGATCTTGGCTCACTGCAACCTCCAACTCCCTGGTTCAAGCAATTCTCCTGCCTCAACCTCCTGAGTAGCTGGGATTACAGGCACGTGCCACCACACCCAGCTAATTTTTGTATTTTTCGTAGAGACCGGGTTTCACCATGTTGGCCAGGATGGTCTCGATCTCCCGACCTCATGATTTGCCCTCCCAAGCCTCCCAAAGTGCTGGGATTACAGGCAAGAGCCACTGCATCTGGCCAGGAAAAGTATATTCAACACTGTTCAAGTCCTTCTTTCTGCCACTGCTCACATGATCATAGTTGATAATGGTAACTTGCTTCTTCCACAGCCCCTTTCGTATTCTCTTTTCCCCTGGCAAGCACCATAGCTAATTGTGGCTCCTTGCCTTGTAGAATGGCTCATTTCTTCATTTTAGAAGGTTCTACACCATTAAGAGGCCTGCCTGTATTGAGTTGTAGCATTGTATTGAAAAATTAAACAACAGCCGGTTTTATAGAACATGGAAGTAATGAAAAGCACCCCAAGTGATTTCATAATTTCAAACACACATCTACTTATCCTTAATGGATATAAATCCAGCATTTCCTTGACCATAGGAAGGAATTATTAATTAATTGACCAGCATTGACCAGCATTTCCTTGACCACCTCTACCTACTCCCATTGAGGAACACTCTTCTTGGCCTGTTGCTTCACAGGCATGAGATGCCAAAGGGGCCTGGTGTCCCTCTGCTATGGGCTAAGTTGCATCCACTCCAAATTAATATGTTGAAGCTCTTACCCCTAGCATGGTGGTATTTGGAATAAGGATGTAATTAAGGTTAAATTAGGTTATAAGGGTGGAGCTCTGATCTAATAAGATTAGTGTTTTTATAAGAAGAAACACCAAATCTCTCTCTCTCAATCTCTCTGTTTCTCTATATCACTGTCCCCCTGTGCTTTGTGAGGACACAGTGAGAAGCTGGCCATCCACCAGCCAGGAGAGAGCTGTCACCAGAGATTAAACCAGCAGGCACTCTGACCTTGGACTTCCAGCCTCTAGAACTGTGAGAAATACTTTGTTGTTTAAGGCACCTTGTCTGTGGTTTGTTACGGAAGCCTAAGATAAGACCCTGTTTTAAATCCCAGGTTAATGACAGTATCACAATCCCGTACCTCTTTTGGGGACCAGAAGACCCCAATATCACAGGAATAAGAAGCAAAATGTCTTGCCAGTGAATCACTAGGAGCAATAATGAGATAAATCACTTCCATTTTCACCCCTTCAGTCTGGGACCCATGGATTCTAGCTTTGGAAAAAAACTAATATATTGGTCGTTGATCTAGAGCACACATCACATCCTGAAAAATGTTATTCCAGTTTTAGGAGGCATTGCCACCAAGACAGAAGCATCACTGAATCTTCCAAAAGAAACATCTTCTATAGTTTGGGTATTTGACCTCTCCAAGCCTCGTGTTGAAATTTAATGGAGCAAATGTTGGAGGTGGGGTCTAACTAGAAGTTAGGGAGCAAGATCCCTCATGAATGTCTTGGTGCTGTCCTCATGATTATGAGTGAATTTTCACTCTGTTCATTCCTGCAAGAGTTCTCCCTGAGAGCTGGTTGTTGAAAAGAGCCTAGTGCCTTCCTCCCATCTCTTTCCTCCTCTCTAACCATTGAAGCTTGACCTTCTTTGCCTTCCATCAGGACTGGGAGCAGCCTGAGGCCCCCACCAGAAACAGGTGCTGGCACCATGCTTCTTGCCAGCCTGCAGGACCATGAGCCAAATAAACTTTTAAAAAAATAATAATTTACCTAGTCTCAGCTATTCCTTGACAGCAACACAAATGAACAGCAACAGCATCCCATCAGATCTCTTAGGCTTCTGGTTAATGGGTAACATGCACATGCCAATGAATTTCATGAGAATGAGCACAATAGTACAATATACTTTCCCAAAGAAAAATAAAGCACGTATTTGAAAATGCCATATACCTCATTTTACATTTCTACATTATCATATTAGTACGAGCTTCCTATGAGACATCAGGAAATTGTGGAAAAGTACTACGAAATAATTTGAAATTTAGTTATGAAAATTGGGACTTTATTCCATTCAGTTGGAGGTTAAATAGATATCTAGTATATAAACAACTTCTCCTTTGACATATAGCTTAGGTTTACCAGTTCATCCTTAGGCCCTTACAGGATTCCCAACTACTCCACAATTCATAATGTCATCATATTCTTATGACTGCAAAGACATATTCCATTGTCACTTTCCACACACACTGGCCTCTGTTGTTCATTGTGCATTCTGTGGCTTACCAAAGAGACCAATTTAATAAAAGAAGTATGTTGAGTGAATGAAAATGAAGTGGACTGAGTCTGAGTTTCACAACCAGAAAAAAATACCTAGAATACAAATTTTAAAGTATCACATGGCCAGAATGACCCTATATTGAATTCAGTAGTGACCCCGAGAAGGTCTATGAAGGCCAAGAACTCTTCACTCAGGGCTACGGCGGGATGCAGAGTCATTTTATGAGAGATGTGCTGGCCTGGGAGTCAGAAGGCCTCTGTTTAAGATCTGCAAATTAATTTTGCCAAATCCTGAGGCTCCATCTACAAAATAGAAATAAGTAATAGCAGGCCAGGCACAGTGGCTCAAGCCTATAATCCCAGCACTTTGGGAGGCCAAGGCAGACAGATCACGAGGTCAGGAGATGGAGACCATCCTGGCAAACAAGGTGAAACCCCATCTCTATTAAAAATACAAAAAATTTATCTGGGTGTGGTGGCAGGTGCCTGTAGTCCCAGCTACTCAGGAGGCTGAGGAAGGAGAATGGTGTGAACCCGGGAGGCAGAGCTTGCAGTGAGCCGAGATCGCACCACTGCACTACAGCCTGGGCTACAGAGCGAGACTCCATCTCAAAAAAAAAGTAATAGCAGTCGTTCTTTCAGTTTCAGAAATGTTCAAATAGACATGAGATGCCTGAATGTTGTTTTCAGAGTATGTGAGGGTCTCGCATCTGGCTTGGGCTGGAGGTCTGGGGACAAAGAGCAAGGATTTAGTAGGATACAGCCAACCTACAACTGCAGGCAGAGCCAGGAGGGTCACAAGTGAAGCCATAGAATGTGAACACATAAACATGAGACTGAATCAAATTCCAAGTGAAGGGGCTGTCACCCAGACCACAGTCAGGGAGGACTGGAAGGGACACTGATTGATCTGCAGGGAGAATGGGAGTTTGATAAGGCCGTGATTGGTTTCTCTGAGTGTGAGCAGCGTTAAGGTACCAGCCTGGTGCAGGCATTGGATGTGAGCAGCTGATAAAGCACCCATTTTTCTCCCAATAAGATGCCCCATCCTCTTGTTTCCCATGCTTACTGCGGGTCCATTTAGTGAGCCACCAATTCCGTCATTTACATAGTCCTGTAAAACTCATGTTCATATTGTATATATTGTGGGAAATTCTATCCTGAATTAGCCTGTTAATTGACTCAATTTTCTAGTTCATTTTGCTGGCATTGAGCTGGCCTCTTTGCAACTATGATGCTGGATTTGGTTCTGGAGAAGCTTCCCTAAAGCACACAGGAACCTTGAAATCAGAGGCCATCATGAGGTGTGAAATTACAACAGCTGAAGCTGTAGGATGTTCTCAGTTAATGTCATTTCACAGTTTAATAAATAGTATAAAAATATCCATATCCTTTACAAGATAACGGCCAGAACATTCCATTCTAAATTCTAATTTTGACTTAAAATGTTATGATGCTCTCTCGTTTCGTCTCTTGAGGTTGAAGGAGAAAAATATACCTATATGGAGAATACTTAATAGTAACATAGCCAAGAATAAGATGCTGAATGAATAGATTTACAGCATATAAACATAAGTGTGTGTATATTATACACACACATACATAGATACATACATACATGTGAGAATATGTGTATGTTTACATAATAACACATGGGTACACATTATATACATATGTAGAGATAGATATAATAGCCATAGATAGATACAGATAGAGCTATAATAGCTGTAGATATAGAACAAAACCAAAATAAAACAGGCACACAACTGCTCATGGGTTAATGTCAAAGACACACATCAGTAATTCCTATTCACTTAACATAAATGCTTCTCAAATAGACTTGCTGTTTTCTGTTCTAAATAATAGTGAGATAGTAGCTACTGGGGCTTGGATGAGGGGAGAAAGGAGCAGAAGTGGGCTCCCAAGTTTGAAATTCGGATATTTTGCCAATAGAAATGGAAAATGCAGAAGGGAGAGCTGTCTGAGGGGGATGGGCAAGGGCCAGGAGAGCACGAGAATGACACAAGGGTGACTGCTGTGTGAAATGCAGTTTCACATTGAATAAATCTAACGTGATTTATCTCAAGCAGAATGGCTATTTAAAAAATGCTAAAAGAACTGAAGTGCAATTATGCCAGAAGGAATCTTCAAAACCCCGGTGTGAAGGAACAGCAACGAAAATAGCAAATATTGTCCAGGCGTGGTGGCCCATGCCTGTAATCCCAACACTTTGGAAGACTGAGGTGGGAGGATCCCATGAGCCCAGGAGTTCGAGACCAGCTTGGCCACCATGGCAAAATCCCTTGTCTACAAAAAATATAAATTAAAAAAATAGCTGGATGTGGTGACATGTGCCTATAGTCCCAGCTACTTGGGAGGCTGAGGCAGGAGGATTGCTTGAGCCCAGGCGGTTGAGTCTGCATTGAGCCGAGATCATCCCCCTGCATTCCAACTTGGGGGACACAGCCAGACCCTGTCTCAAACCAAACCAAACCAAACCAAACAAATAGTAAATATCTGGGTCAAAATAATAGAATATGTTTCTACTGCTATAAAGCTGTGAAACATATGTGACTTTAGAAAACAAAAGGTCTAATCTTGTCTGGGATAGTTTAATATAGATAGATAGATGATATGGGAGAGACAGAGAGAGATGTAATACACATGGCAACTATAATAAAAAGGGGAGGCCAAATGATTCTATTTGGTTGCAAGTCTGCTATGTTGGGAAGCAAAATAATAACTGAAAGAAAATTATGGCATTAGACAGGTATATTTTTATTTCTTGATCAACCACTTAAAACAGTAAAAAGAGATATAGCTAAAACACAACACATATGTTAAGTTAAATATTTAAAAGTAGGTAAAAAAGCAAAAAAATGAAGGCAAGTATATTACTTAGTGTTGACTCTCATAGCAGAATATCACAGACTGGGTGGATTAAACAACAAAAAACATTTATTTTCTCACTGTTCTGAGGGCCAGAAGTCCATAATATACTCAGCAGCTGCGGTTTCTGGCAAGCCCTCTCTTCCTTGCCTGCAGACAGGTACCTTCTTGCTGTGTCCTCACATGACCTCTTTTCTGTGTGTGCACAGAGAGACAGTGCTGGATTTTTTTCCTCTTCTTGCATGGATACCAGTCCTATTGGACTAGAGCCTCACCTTTATAATCTAATGTAACTTTAATTATTTCCATAAAGTCCCTAACCTTCAATACAGTTTCATTGGAAATTACAGCCTGAATATATGAATTTGAGGAAGAGTCAAACCTTCAGTCCATGATAACAAGGAAGAACCAGAGAAATAAAAAAGCAAAAATGACAATCAGAAAATAATAAAAATGTTAGAATTAAACCTAACCAAATCAGTGATTACATTAAATTTAAATAATCTATACACACCAAATCAAAAATAAAGATTGAATTAATCGAATTAAAACAAACAAAAAGACTTGACTGTATAGTAGTAAGGTATCTGCAAGAAATCCACTGGAAGTATAGTGATATAGATAGGTATCAGAAATAAATTGGCACATTTATGTCAATTCATTTTTGACAAAGGTGCCAAAAACACACAATGGGAAAAGGAAGGTATCTTCAATGAACGCTGTGTGAAAAACTGAATATTCACATGCAGAACAATAAAACTAGATCCTTATCTCACACCATATACAAAAATCAACTCAAAATGGATTAAAGATTTGAATATCAAACCTGAAACTAAAACTACTAGAAAAAAAAAATATTGGAAAAGCTCCATGATATTGGTCTGGGCAGAGATTTTTGAATATGACTTGAAAAGCACAGCCTACAAAAGCAAAAACAAACAAATAAAATTACATCAATCTAAAAACTTCTGCACAGTGAAGAAAACAACAAACAGAATGAAGAGACAACTTATAGAATGAGAGAAAATATTTGCAAACTATATCTGACAAGGGGTTAATATCAAAACTATGTAAGAAATACAAACAACTCAAGAGTGGCCCAGTTAAAATTGGGCAAAGAACCTGAATATACATTTCTTCAAGGAGGAAATACAAATGGCCAACAGATATATATAAATAAAAAATCTCAACATCACTTATCACTAAAGAAATGCAAATTAAAGCCACAAGACATAAAACCTCATGCCTGTTTGAATGGTTATTGTCAGAAAGACAAAAGATAACAAGTGTCAGCAAAGAAGTGGAGAAAATGGAACCCTTGTACACTGTTGGTAAGACTGTAAATTAGTACAGCCATTATGGAAAACAGTATGGAGGTTCCATACTGTTTAAAAAATTAAAAATAGAACTACTATATAATCTGGCAATCCCACTACTGGGCACATATCCAAAGGAGATGAAATCAATATCTCGAAAATATAGCTGCATTACCATTACCATGTTCATTGTGGCAATATTCAGAGTAGCTAAGATACGGAATCAACCTAAGGGTTCATCAACAATAGATGCATAAAGAAAATGTGTGATATATACACAACGAATGTTATTCAGCAGTAAAACAAAGGGGACCCTCACATTTTTGACAACATGGATGAAACTGGAGGACATTATGTTGGATGAAATATTGTGTACTTAAAAGTCACTAGAAGAGTAGATTTTAAATGTTCTCATCACAAAAATATGTTAATTAGCTCAATTTAGCCATTCTACAATGAATTCAGAGCTCAAAACATCATGTTATAAAACATAAATATATACAACTTTCATTTGTCAATAAAAAAGTAATAAATTTTAAAAACAAATAAAATGAAACTAACAAAAATAAAGTATTTAGGTGTTAATATGTGTGGGATTGGTAGATTCAGAACTACAAAACACTCATGACAGGATAAATGAAGACCTACCTAAATGGAGAGATATACTATAGGTATGAATCTGATGACCTAATTTTAGAATGTTAATTGTCCCTAAATGGATCTAGATTTAATGCGAATACATTTAATATGATACAAAAACAATTAAAATTCCAGCAGTATGCTTTTTAGATATTAAGGAGCTGATCCTCAAATGTATATAAAAAGGGAAATGAAGTAGAATAGTTGAACTTCTTTTAAAAAAGAACAAATTTGGAGGAATCACTTTACCTGATTTCAAACTTAGATTAATCAACATTATCAAAGAGAGTACTTAAAAAGCAGTGGACCTCCAAACATCCTCTCCCCCAAAATAACAATAAGATCACTGGCGAAGAAAAAACAAATCATTGCAATCAGCCTTTTCAGAACTCTAGAAATAAAAGACTTGCAGCGTTCTCCAGAGTGCTTATTCCAGAAAAAGGTTGACTCTCCATAAAAGCTTTGTAACATTTAAACTTGCCCGATTCGCATCCCCCTCTCCCTAGTTTCTTGATACTCTTGACAACCAGATGCATAAGCAGTATGGCAGTTTTAAAACTCAGAAGCCTGGCAGTCTCTGGAAGAGGAAGACCATCTTCAGATTACCCTGAAATTCCCTATTCCAGGAGAATTGAAACCGTTCATCCTGTCTAACAGCAACCAAGAAAAGCATCTTTGCCAGGTCTACCTTTATTTGACCTCAGAGCTCAGTTAGTGAGAAATGCCCTATGTTATTTGCAAAAAAAAAAAAAAAAAAAGCAAAAGCAAAAATAAGAATAGCGCCTGAGGTAGCAATAACAGTTGAGGCAAATAAGAATCTGTCCAAAAACCTAAAACATATATATAGGGAATTAGTTGTACCTTAAGGACTTTGAAAAGCTCTACCACACCCTTGGAAATCTAGATCATGCACCTGTAGAGGGCTGAGTGTGTGCCAGGAAAGACCTCAGAGGACCTCAATCTCTTACTTCTGGCCGTCCTTGAGACTCCATTCAAACAGGAAGTGAAGAGTGAGGCAGATTTGTGAACTGCTGGAAAGTGAAGGCATAACCCAACACATGCACCGAGCTTCTCAGCAGAGAGTAAGAGACTTACTGGTTCAAGGAATTTCAGGAAATTTGTGACCTATCATTAGTTCATCAGTAAACTGAGTGGAGACTTTAGTGATTGCACATGGCAAAGAATACAGACTTCAGGGAATTTTTTCTGGGAAGTCACTAAACAAACAAACAGTGACAACAGCAATAACAAAAGAGGCAATAATAAACCACAGAGAGAAAGGGAAAATCCTGTTGATAGATTTGTTGCACAATATTTAAAATTCTAGTTTTCAACAAAAAATTGTAAGACATTTAACAAAAGAAGGTACAGCTGATCTGTAATACCCTCTATCCAAATCAGCAGAATGCATTCTTCTTAAGCACATGTAAACATTATCCAGGATAGACAATATGATAAGCATAAAATATACATTGGTAAATTTAAAAGGATAGAAACCATTCAAAGTTTATACTACAATCACAATGAAATACAATTAAAAATCAATAACAGAAATAAATCAGAAAAATTTATAAATTTGCAGTGTGCAGAAATTAACACATTCCTAAATAATTAATACATCAAAGAAGAAATCCCAAGGGAAGCTATGAAATCTATTGAGATTCATGAAAACAAAAACACAACATACCACAGCATATGGAATGTAGTGAAAACAGTACTCAGTGGAATGTATATTGCTGTTATGCCAATATTCAAAAAAGAAAAACAAAACATCAATAACAATGTTGGACCTTAAGAAACTAGAAAAAGAAGACTAAACTGAACCCAACCCAACCGTTAAAGTGGAAATAAATAAAACAGATAATAGCAAACAAATAGAGATAACCAACAAAGCCAAAAACTTATTTTTTAAAGTCAACAAATTGTATAAACCTTTATCTAAATTGGCCAAAACTATCTTTACAAAGAATAAATTTGGAATACTGATACTTCTCAATTTCAAAACTTATTAAGAGGCCACAGTAATGAAGACAGGCTGGGCATACAGAGCAATGTATTAGAATTAAAAGTCTAGAAATAACACTTTGCATTTATTGTAAAGTCACTATTTTTACAAGGGTAACAGGACAAGTCATGGGTAAAGAACAATGTCTTCAATAAATGATGTCAAAAAAATCCTTCAATTGTGAATGGGTAAACAAACTGGTTAATCTATACAATAGAATAGGTACAATTCAGCAATAAAAGGGAATAGACTGCTAAGATATTCATCAACTTGGGTGGATTTCAAATGCATTATGTCAGTGCAAAGAAGCCAGACCCGAGAGCTACATACTATATGACTCTATTCATATATCATTCTGGAAAAGACAAAATTATAGGGACAAATGGTCATATGGTTTGACTACAAACGTCAGTACTAGAAGATTGTATAGGGAGTAAGGAACTCTTTGTTATCTATGGTGGTGATTACATGACTATGCATCATGATTTATCAAATTAGACACAAAAGAAAAGTGAATTGTACTGTCCATAAATTTAAAATTGCATTAAGAATAATATAAAATACTAAAAAATCGATCCTTTATCTATGGTCATTCAGGAAAAAAACCTGACTTTCAATGTGATAGAATTCTTAATTGTTTTACATATCATTTGCCACAATTATCTTTTATATGATTTCTCAAAGAGAAAGGATGTATTCACGTTGAAAGAAAGATAAATGATCATCTTAGAAAACAACGACTTTAAATCAGTATGTGTCTGGAATAATGTGACCACTTTATGTCTTCTATATATTCTATAATATTTTTATCTATGTACATATTCTGGTTTCCATTTTGGGGAATCTGAATCAATAGATATTCAGAACAATATCCCATCCTAATTGATAGTCTGAATAAGTAACTAAGTCATGGATTTTGAAGCCACTTCAAGGGAAGTAACTTGTTTAATGGACTACTCTTAGTGATATCAAGAATCAACTCCATCTTCTGTTAATGGATTTCATATTAATATTTCATTTCTATAACAGCTTAAAATTATTGCCCTTGTTGCCCAAATGCCAATTAAGTGTTTCCTGCATTTAAATCAAGACCAAGCCCACCAATAAGCTGACAACTGGGATTTCACAGGGGGGAGAGGGATAGAAGCAGAATAGATTTTCTTTTTTTTTTTTCTTTCCTTTTTTTTTTTGAGATGGAATTTCACTCTTGTTGCCCAGGCTGGAGTAGAATGGTGCGATCTCAGCTCACTGCAACCTCTGCCACCTGGGTTCAAGTGATTCTCGTACCCCAGCCTCCCAAGTAGCTGGGATTACAGGCACCCACCACCATGCCCAGTTAATTTTGTATTTTTAGTAGAGACGGGGTTTCTCCATGTTGGTCAGGCTAGTCTCGAACTCCTGACCTCAGGTGATCCACCTGTCTCGGCCTCCCAAAGCGCTGGGATTACAGGTGTGAGCCACTGCTCCCAGTCAGATAGATTTTACTCATGGTATCATGAACACAGCCCACTTCTCACACAGCCAAGTTTCCTGGCTTATGTAATTGACTAAGTTTTAGAAGCAACAGAAGGATACTTTATGAGCAAATCCCAAGTTGAGTTAAGGCTAATAGTATTTATCTGCTTCTTAAATTTCTCTATATTGTTCATAAATTGCTTCAGTAACTTTCCTAAATTTGTATTTGTCAGTTGTCTTGTTTGCCTGAATTTCAGAAGTATTTACCCAATTGTTACAGACCCCAAAGGCCATGGTTTATGAAACATGACTTATAACAAATTTACTTCCAGTTCAGCCTCAATTTCAAATTTTAATATACTATTTACAATTGGTATTAGATGTATCTTTAGTAAAATAAGAACGATTTCAGATTTTAAAATTTTGAGATTAACAATTTAAAAAGGACAAAGGAGAAAAGTCATTGCTGAGTGTTTTTACAAATGCTCATCTAAACAGTTCCTGTTATTTCCCTTGTCCATTTTGAATCATATCCTGTGATTCAAGTTCAGGCATAATAGTTTTGCACAGCTCTTATGCCGTCGAGAATGGCCATGTAATGATTTTTTAAAGCACTGCAAGCAGTCTGAAGTAACACAGACATCTGCATCTACAGCAAGTTGAGGAATACCTATGAATGCTGCCAAGCCTCCTGTAGAATAGATTAAGGGTGGATACTTTCAAGAGGCAGTTAGAGCACAATTGGCAAGCATGAGGCGGTGCATTGAGAGGAAGCTGAGTTTATGCACAGTTGCACACAATGATTCTTAAACAGTATATCAGGCTCAGTTGGCATGGTCTTCTGGCTATAGCAAGCCATGCTCTTCAAAGCTTATCTGTGGTCTATCTCTGATCTAGACTGACCAAGCTATTTTCTGCAAATTTTGGTATGAACCACAGGGTGAAGATGAATAAGCAATAAAGAACTTGGAAAGCTTACTCATGTATCCCCATAGAAATATCCTAAAAGGATTTAGAAACAAAAGGAATATTGTTTTATCACTACCAAAGATAAAACTGAGTATATAAAAATGAAAGGTTTAAAAACCATTGAAATCATTAGGGAAATTTGATCATCAACTAGATATTTGGTGATTTGGTAATTATTATTCAGTTTTTAGTTGTGAGAATGGTGTTGTGGTTCTATTTTGTAAAATTTGTAATCTGTATAAATGAGTAATGATTGTAGTTACTTTGATTTCTGGAATTTTCTTCAAAATAATCCATTAGATGGGGAAGAGGAGGAGGGGACGACAAATGGGCCTGAGTTGACATTGTCCAAGTTACGTCATAGACGCATGATGATCCGTGATCCTTGATATTCTACTTTGTATAGCTTTAAAATTTCCCACAGTAATAAGTTAAATATGTTTTTAGAAAAAAAACTTACTACTTGCCTAATGAATCTTTTGATTTTTTAAATTTGTATGGAGCTTGACATGAGATTGGAAGAGCCAAGCTCACATTATTTATTGTTTTTGTTTTGTTTTGTTTTATGTTTTGTTTGCTTGTCTGTTTTTGGGTTTTTTGTTTGTTTGTTTGTTTTTCTTTTTTTTTTTTTAAGACAGAGTCTCACTCTGTTGCCCAGGCTGGAGTGCAGTGGCGCTATCTCGACTCACTGCAACCTCTACCTCCCGGGTTCAAGCGATTCTTCTGCTTCAGACTCCAAAACAGCTGGGACTAAAGGGGTGCACCGTCATGTTCGGCTAATTTTTTTGTATATTTAGTAGAGGCAGGGTTTCCCCACTTTGGCCAGGCTGGCCTTGAACTCCTGACCTCAGGTGATCCTTCCACCTTGGCCTCCCAAAATGCTGGGATTACAGGCATGAGCCACCATGCTCGGTCACATTATTTATTGTTAAAGGGGTTTTTAGTTTTCTGTTTTATCATTGCTTTGTTTGTTTTTTGTTTTGATGATAAGGCCAATTTAATTTGATGAGGACACAGGAACACATAGATAGGAACAGCACACACTGGGGCTTATCAGAGGGTGGAGGGTGGGAGGAAGGAGAGGATCAGGAAAAATAACAAATGAGTACTAGGCTTAATATTTAGGTGATGAAATAATCTGTACAACAAACTCCCATGACACAAGTTTACCTATGTAACAAACCTGCCCATGTACCCCTGAACTTAAATGTTAAAACGGTTTTTTTAAATTTGTTTTTCTCAAAATTTTTGTCAATTCTCTTTCCTGTCCATGTATTTCTCCCTTGTCATCTTCTCCCTTTCCATCCTTCTCCTTACCCTTCTCTAATCTCATGTTCTATCTAACATGTTCAGTTGTTTTCAAGGGGACGGTCAGTCCAAGATCCAGCCTGTGGCACCACTGGACACAGAAGTCTTCCTCAACTGCTCTGCATTGAACGATCACTGTGGGATAATGCCATCAAAATAGACATAGGGCTAGTGAGCATGTAGAAGAAACATTAAAAAGTAGAAAGCTATAAAATTTCAGGAAGGGAAATGTTAACATTCTCCTTAGCCCTACTTAGAATCTCATTAAATAAGTTCAAATCACAGATTAAGGACACTGCTTTTGATAACCCATTTCCAAAGAGCTCAGAGATTTAAAATAAATTAGAACACTCATCTCTTCAATCTCCTTTATTGAAGGGCACATTCAAAGTTTCTTCATTGCTTTTTATAGTGCCATACAGAACAGAACTTTCAGATGGGTTAGGAATAAAGGAGGAGGAAAACGTTAGCGTTGGCCAGGGCTGGCCTAATCTGTAGTGTCTTTGAAAAGCTCTCCAGTAAACAAGGTTTGAGTTCAAACCCTATGTTAGCTATTCACTGATGTGTCAACTTGAATCAATAGTTCAACATCTCTGAATACTGTTTTCTCAAAAGAAAATTAGAAAAAAAGGAATATCTCATCTATCAATTGTCTTAAGAATTAAATTCAACGAGAAAATGTAAATAAAGTATCTACCATTCTACCTGAAATGTTAAATATTAATTCACCATTAGATATTCTTTAACCACTATCATTATAGGATTCCTAATTACATCCACGTAGAACAGGATATAAAAATT
The DNA here is from genome assembly GCF_047675955.1 of Chlorocebus sabaeus. NCBI lineage: Eukaryota > Metazoa > Chordata > Mammalia > Primates > Cercopithecidae > Chlorocebus > Chlorocebus sabaeus. Next base: position 4,852,607 of record NC_132912.1, read on the forward strand.
GGGAAGGGATTAAATACTATACTTCTGGGATTCTGAAAGACAAGCTGGATATCGATTTACCCTCATTTCCTTTCTTTCCCCTAAAGACGGTTTGGAGAATCTCACTCCCTACTTCTCAGGAACCTAAATGGGAATTCCAGCATTCTGAGGCGAGGGTTTCCTCAAAGAGCCCACCGTGGAGAAGGTGATGACGGACTGAGTGGAAGAAAGAGCACTGACTCAGAACACTGGGAGACTTGGCAAGTCATCTAGCGTGTCTGACTGTCAACCTATACATAAAATAGGTAGAGTAATGTCATTTCTGAGTACCTGGAACTGCCGATGTGATAGTCAACTTGGTTATTAAATGAACTCAATTTAAAAAAAACATAAAGCACTGGACAGCCATGCAGCATGCAATTTTAACTTATATTATGGGCTGTTGCCTTCTGATATACTTAGTTCTCCAAAGAAAATAATACAAATACATACCTCATGCATAAGCAAAGAAAAGCAAACTACTGACACAGTCCTCGCTGACCCCATGACCCCAGAGGTAGGGGAGAAACCCTTCTGCTAGTGGTTGGAGTGGGAAGTAGGATTCACCTATTACTTTGTCCAAGGAAAGTGTTTATTGTCTTCTGAACAATTACAGTAGTTAGTGATAAAATTCGCCTTCTTCCTTGAGTTACAGCCTTTGCCCCTCTGATTCAGGAAAAAACCCTGAAAGCAATTCCCAAATAGGCCTTGTACGACACATGAGGCAACTGGTAAGCAACACATGTTCTGACCTAAAGCTGACATGTATTACAATTTAAATAATGACGTAATGCCTTTGACTTGAAAGAGTTGTGTCTTTGGAACTTAGAATCTATTTCTTAGCGATCAAATGGGTGAGTATTCATGACAGTAAGAGCCAATAAGCGGTAGATTTTTTCTCAGCAAAATATTGCTACATGGTTAAAAAATGTCATCCTTTTTCTTATTAATTGACAGAAATTAAAGAATGGGATTTCTCTTGCTTTAGAAACACAGGAGCAATTAAAACGGCCACATGCACAAAAGTTTAGCAATGAAAATGGCCTCGATTTGTATTATGTTGATTTTACTGCCTTCTGACAATTTAGCCAGCACGTTAACAATGTTTACCAAATGCAACTTTTAAAGAGCCTCTCTGATCAGCACCGCTGAGTCCCTGCCTCTGTGGGCTCAGCTCTCTCATTTTCCCTTATTCTTGATCAGGACTGGGAGGACTTTCAGATTTTACTCCTGTGTCAGGTCTGGTCTTGATTGTCCTACTGTAGTCTCAAACCCGAATAGACTTGGAGACAAATGCCCAAGGTCACAGACAGGTTTCTCCAGTCACAATGCCAAGAAATGGGCCTCTGACACACCTGGTTCCCTGCTGTGCCTTCACTTCACAGTGGGGTAGAATCCCACCCTGACCACCAACCTTCTTAGAAATGGTTTTGGCACTATGCCTCAAATTTTACCTGTGTCAGAAGCCCTACTTGGAATTGTAAGGGAATTATATAGTATTTCCTGCTCTGTGCCCATTGCCAAGGCAAATAAAACAAAAGCAGGGTCACTGTGCTCCAGAGATTGATGGAAGAATCAAGTAACATTTCCCATAAAACAGACCAAGTTGACAGACACATCGGAACAGGGAATCTGGAAGGAAGGCATCTAGAGAAGGGTGTACTCCCAGGAGCCAGCAGCAGCCTCCCACACTGCAGGCTGTTACTGGGACACTAGGGGGCGACTGGGATGGTGACAGAAATTCATGTCAAAGATGAGTGGTGGGAATTGGAAGAGCACTGGGATCAGGACAAGGGGTCAGTTTGAGTCTTGTAGACACAACTACAGAAACGCTGCAAATGATTAGTCAGCAAGCAATGGGTTAAAGGTGATACTGGAAGAATGGATGAACTAAAAACTGGAAGGGAGATTACGAAAAGGACCACATAATTTCAACAGAAGTTTCTGATTTTTCATTAAAAGTATTGGTTGTCCTGAAACTTGCTGAAATGATAAAGGGTACATTTAAGGAATGCGATTGAGAACAGACTTTCATGAAGTGGCCAGATTTGACGAGGTATAAACAGGGAAGGTTAACCAGCAACACTCCCACATCACTATGGCTACAGTTTCATGGTAATGGAGGGTCCACTGGTTACAGTGAGGAGAGGCAGGATTTAAGGAAAGAACAACACCTTCATTTCTGAGTCTAACGCACTTTCTCTGCAGGACATGGCAGGCCAAGTGCAGTGTGCTATGGGACCTCGGATGCTGGAAACAGCAGAATGTAGAGGGTCCATCTGTAACTCCAGGCAGAGGCTTGACTTCTGCAAAGTCCTCTTGCTGTAGCTGAGTTTGTCCACTGTCAAATTCCATATTGAAATGTGATTCCCAATGTGAATGTGGTGGCGTTGGAGGTGGGGACTCGCGGGAGGTGTTTAGGTCATGGGTTTGGATCCCTCATGAATGGCTTGGTGTCCTTCCTGCAGCAGTGAGTTCTTGCTCTTTTGAGACTGGATTCCTGGGACAGTGGATTGTTATAAAGTGAGCCTCCTTCTCCTGTTCAGTCCTCTCTTTGAACGTGTCTGCTTCCCCTTGGCCTTCTCCAGGTTATGACACAGTGTGAAAGCCCTTGTCAGAAGCCAGGGCCATGCTCTGGATCTTCCCAGGCTACAAAACTGTGAGCTAAATGAACTTCCTTTTTTTATGTAAATGGCTCACTCTCAGGTATTCCACTATAGCAACACTAAGTGGACTATGACACTCCCTAGCCTCCTGGTGGAGGGAAAGGCAGTCAGTGCCCCTACCATCCCTGGGACCCTCATTCCTGGCACAGGCACCAGCTGCATGGATCACCGAACTTCCCTCACACTGCCTTGGGAAACTGAGGAAACAAAGGAAAGTGCAACCATTCAATCAGTCTCTTATAATCTTATCATGCATAGAAATCACTCTGCATGTATTTATTGTGGTAATAAAAAAAAATCCTAGTCCCCAAATGTTGAATGCAAATATGAATTTAGGTCTAGTCTTGCTCACTGGAACTTAAAAGGTTGAAATATCCAAATTGAAATATCCAAAGAAAATAGATTATAAAAATAGAGTGAGAAATCAGATCTAGCAGTTCACAATTTATCGACATAGACATGAACACTGAAAAGATGACTGCTGGAGAGCAGACAAAGGAAATGATTTGATCAAAGGTACATTTTAACTTAACAGCAAAGGATGTGGCACACTGCATTTAAGGTGAGGCGAAAACTCAAATTTTAGCATTATCCTCAAACTTTCTTGTACAATTTTCCTAGATTATTTGTGTTGCTTAGACATTGCTCTTGAATACTACATTATGTCTGAGTACAGTCTTTATTTGGGTAATAGAAGATAGGACCAATTTTCAGTGAAGACTCAAAAAATATAAAATTCACATTAATGTAGTAAACCAAATTACCTCCAAGTAGATAGATAAGGAATACAATGATGATTTAAATATGGTTTACTGAAATGAAAAATCATGTCATTTTATAAGCCTGTCAGCATACTGTCTAACGATAGGATAAAGCAAATATTATTTTCCATGGCATAGTTGAATAATTTGGAAAAAAGAGACGTGAGTTAAATATGACCAGAACATTTAACTCTGCTAGCTTGATTTGAGAGATGGAAATACCGAACTGTCAAATGGAAAGCCCGTCCTTCTGCTTTATCACTAACACAATCCTCAGAACCTTAGAAAAATGTGCTTGGAATTACCATTTGGGAGCATTCAGTTATAACACTTTCAAATCAAACATCTTTTATCAATATCGCTTAGCAGTAGTTATCATCTCTAATTTCACCAACAAAGTAACTGAGGCATAAAATGACTTTCTAGAGGTCATAGAAGAAGTTGATGTCATAACTCACGAGACCATGTGAAAGCTACATGGGGAGAGAAGAACTTTAAAATAAATAGTTTAAAAGGTAGTTTTGCTTCTGTTAGACTCTGATCAGTCTTTTTCTGTGAAAAGCATTTCTAAGCAATCAAATACTCATTTTTAAAAAACATGTTTATCAGTTTTGTTTTGAATCTCTTAGAAAAATATGAGAACATAACTAAATACAAGTTGAAATGTCCTCAGGTCAGTATTTCAATGGAACTGCTCTACACCAAGTTCTAAACTGGAGATGGGGCTTTAAAAGAGTAAATGAGGTACAGATATGATTTCCGTGTTTGCACTGCTGTTAGTCTAGCAAGAGAAGATGGATGAGTAAATAGATTGTCCCAAAACAGTATGGTCATTGAACTTATGGCCCTGGTATCCACAACAGGTCATCAAGGACATGCACGCAAGAGACTTTAATGGCAACAGGAACCCTCCCTAGAGGAAGTCAACTCTGAGCTACATTTTAGGACATGGATAAAAATCAGCCAGGCAAGGAAGGCAGAGTGAACAGCATGAACAAAATAAGAAAGCAAGGAACAGGTGCACGGGCGTGGGTATGGAGGACCAGGCTGGGTTATTAGAACATCAACTCTGAGTTTGGACAGCTTGACCTAGGCCAGGAGCAGAATGAACTCTTGTCATTACCCTCTGAATACATCTATGCTGCTATTGATTCTGCACCTCATTCATTATTGAGAGACAGTAAAAGGGAACTTGCTTTACAGATGTTTAATTGAAGATTTCCTTTCCTTTGAAGTTTAAAGTTTGGAAGCACACACACCTCTATATGAGGGGAAGAAAGAGAGAGTGCTGGACAACCTGCCTATGAGTATTGCATGTGTCTATAGAACAGCTCACTGAGCAGGGGCTTTAAAGAAACTGACAGTCATGGGGATAAGAGGAACAGCGACATTACTTAGCCCCTTCCTCCATGCAGCCTGGAAGCATTTAACATGTGGTCAGCCTCAGCAAGAACCAAGCATATTCTTACTGGGATTTCAGGGACCCAGTTGATAACATAAGCTCAGCTCTTGATCTGATTGAGAAACTGAAGAAAAAAATAAGAGCAAGGCTGATGAGAGACAAAATATGACCCTTAATAAGGCTGATAGTGAAGTATGTGACTTACCCTAGGTGAGTGGACTCCGTAGTACTGAAGTGTCTTCACACCCAGTTGGAGTCAGACTGGTCTGGGTGGGCCTCCCCATGAGGTGGTGCTCCTGTAAAACTGGAAACTCTTATGTCCTGGACCCGCTTAGATAAATAGGTGCTTTTTGCAGGCCAGTAGTTCCAAATAAAAAACCAGGAAGAGAGCTGGCTGCATGTGGTCACTTTTTTCCTCTGCATTTATCCACAACAGCAGTTTCTGTACCTCAGCAGGCCTTGGCCAGAAGAACTGGCCTCATGGACGCTGGCCAGTGTGGTCACCCAGGCCCTGTGCTCAGGAAGTCCCCACACTTGGGGTATCAGGGTCTGCAGGTATTGTGTTGAATTTTGTGATAATTTCATGTTGGAACTTGTGTTTCGTAAGGGCAGTTCAATGGACACTGGAGCATGTCCTGGGCTCAGAACTTCAGCTTCAGGTGGTAACCACTCCTGCTGCCTTCCTGCCTCCTGGAATGGGCTGTCAGGTACCTACACCCAAGCACCCTGGCCCCCAAGGCCTGCTCACAAAGTGTCCCATCCCCCCATGACTAAGGCCACCTCCTGGCCCTGGCATCTTGGGTGGGTCATGGCAATGTCAGTTCCTTCCCTGGATGGGGTTTGCTAGGGTGTGTTTTGGGATCAAGCATATAGGAATGATCCTCTAATCCTCCCGAGCCCCAGCCCTCTTGTGAATCTTTGAGGGTTGCTTGTAACTGTGACTTGGGGTGATGCCCATGGGAATGGGGGGACATGTGGCTCTCCTCCCCTGGGCCCTTTGGCGATGTTGCCCATGAGCCCTTGCCCTCCTTTGTGCTCTCACAAACCCCAGCCAAGAACATCTTAGGAAGACGAATTTAAGGCTCTCTTCCCATTTCCTTGCTCGCCACTCTGCAATCATTAAACTCGTTCTTTGCTGCAGTCCCTGCTGTCTCAGTGTTGGACTCTTACTGCACACACACCTATTGGTCCTATAATAGAGCCAGAGATGATCATGAGATTCTGACTTCTCCGGAAATACGAAGAAATTCAGGAAATGACATTGAAGATCTGAACTTAAGGGTTAAGCCAATTTTTCTAGGCTACTGTTGATGTCTGAATTGCAGATAAAGTGAAATTCATCCAGTAGATGCATATTGCTATTCAAGTGGGGAACGAAGAAGAGCTGATCAATCTTTAAGTTGGTGATGTGAACGGGTCCACTAGTGGGGAGCCGCACGGGCTTTAGACTAGCCTCTGCTATGCCTGTGTGAGCCATTTGGGAGGTATCTGCAGAGGTCCCCAGTGAGACTTGCATCTTCTGGGCCCAGCACCCTTGATTTCCTCAGTCCCCACCCTAACCTGTGCTGAACCTTGGTCTCCTGTGCTCAGGGTTCTGCTCTTGCAGCCTGGCACATCTCAATTATTTGCCTCATCCTATGGAAAAAGGCTCCATCAGCTTAAATGACCTCTCAAATTGGAAATTTCATTTGGCCAATACTGATAGTTGGCAGCCCAGGTCACAAGACTTACAACCTAATGCAGCAAGACCCAGTCCAATCCACTAACTGACAAGAAAACCCATAGCTCTTGTCCCCAAAGCTTTCAGCCACATGTCCTGGCCAAGCCAAGACACCTCCCTCTCTTTCTTTTGTATCTAGAATCTGATGTCTTCTTTATTTCTAAAAGCTCTTTGCCAGCGCACTCAGATTTTGTAGCATGGAATTGAAATTGCATAAATCAGGGAGACCTGAAACAGCACCAGTTCTTCTGAAGAACAGCCTAGCACAGAGAGCAGAACATGGCCCTGGTGAGCACCCAATTTCTGGGAGAAAGGAAGGACTCTCACTTCTCTCCTCTTCTTCCCTGAAGGTGGAAGGGGCAGGGTGGGGGAGATGAGGGCTGCAGTCATGAAATGTTTTGCATCAACTTGCCCCAGCCATGGTGCCCAGATACGTGGTTAAACAACATTGTACATTTGCCAGTGAGGTATTTTCAGATGAGAATCATATTAAAGTTGGTGGACTTTGAGCAAAGCACATTGCCCTCCCTAATGCATGTGGGCTTCATCCAACAGAAAGAAATACACACACATATATAGCATATCCTACGGGTTCTGTTTCTTTGACTAATATGAGAGGGCGGGGCTGTTAAGCTAATGCATCTCCCTGCACATTGAGAGAGAATTTCCATCTCCTTGCACTCCTGCTCCTCTAGGAGAAAGTGTCCACATCCAGGATTGTCAACTTCCTCAAAAACAAGCAAATCAGAAGAAAAAGCAACAAAACACAAGCCAAAACCCAAAAATTGATGAAAACGTTCACCGTCTTACTTATCATCAAACAGTAGTAACACATGGGAAAGAAACACATGGATTTCCCATAGATTTTCTAATAAAATGAATAAGACGGTCATCCTGTAGATTTTAACATGCATAAAAATGAGGTCTGTAATATTTTGGATGAAGGGAACTACTAATACCTTTCCACAGCCCTCAGGTAGGGTGACTATGGCTCATTTGGTCCCATCACTTAAAAATATATACAGTTACTGAGCCAATAATACATTATAAAATATTATATTAAAACAATATATTCTAAAAATATAAGATTGGTGCTCTGCGAAGGGTCCACCCTACTTCCTTCAGTTCATTCCAGACCCCCCTAGTTCCTGTCCAGTCTCCATTACCTCTGGCCTTACCCATGCATCAGGCATCTAGCTGGCATCAGAGTGCAGCCTCGACCCCCTAATTCAGCCGTCACATTAGCTTTGTGGTCTTTCCAAACCATGAGTCTTGCCACACAGCTTCATGCAGCCCTGACCCCATGCTAGCAGTCTCCAGTGGCTTCAGGATGGAAACCCTAAATCCTTAGCAGATGTCCAAGTCCTACCTTCTAGTCACTGTCAGTTCCCGGTAGGACCCTCCACTCTCCATTTCTCACCATTTGCCACCTTGAATTTTATGCCCCAGTCACTTGGAACTGTAAACTGCTGCCTTAAATAAGTGTGTTTTTGATGAGTTCACACGTTCTCTGATGCTGAATTTCCTCCCTGATGTTCCCGTCAACCTCCTACACATTTTTAAAGCTACCTTCACATATCACTGCCTTCAGGAAATTATCTTTCCAGTCTGGATTAGTTGCACACTTTTGAATCTCTACATCCCCAACACCTAGCACAGCGCAGCATCTATAAAACTATAAAAGACACACAAAGATGTTTACTAAATTAATTGATGAATATAATTAGAATAATTTTATTCTGCATGGTTCAATACAAAGAAAAAATTATTTGATTTAGAATTACCTATTAACCAACAAGACATTTTTAGCTTCTTTAAATATGATTTGTTTTGTTCCACTTATCTGAGTATTTCTCTGTGTAATGGAAAGAATTATTATTGAACAGGAAAAAAAAAACTGCCTTGGTGCTTACATTTGTCCTGGAAAAAAAGCATTTCAAGAACCATTATTCATATTGCACCATAAAATTACTATAAATGCAAGTCTTGTTCAGAAAAAAAAGCAACTACATTTTAAAAAAATAAAAATAGCTATTGTTTTGGAACTGTCTCACCTGCCCAGGAAAATAGAACTCTCTAGGCACCATCGTTCATAACTGTTATCAGATCAGTCTTTAAAGGTTAGATTTTTAAAAAGCAGACACTTTTTTTTGTTCGTTTTTCTTTTTAAAATAATATTTATTTATTTTATGATTCACATAGCTTTAGGGGTACAAGTGCCATTTGGTTACATGGATGAATTGTATAGTGGTAAAGTCTGAAATTGTAGTGCACCTGTCACCCCAGTGGTATATACTGTGCCCAGTATGTAGTTTTTCTCCCTAACCCCCACCCTCCCCACTTCTGGGTCTCCAGTGTTCATTAACCACCCTGTATGCCCTTGCGTGCCCATGGCTTAGTTCCCATGCAGTGCTTGGTTTTTCTTTCCCAAGTTACTTCATTTAGAAAACTAGCCCCCAGTTCCCTCCAAGTTACTGCAAAAGACACCATTTCATTCTTTTTTGTATAACTGAGTAATATTCCATAATGCGCATGTACCATATTTTCATTACCGCTCATCAGTGGATGGGCGATTAGGTTGGTTCCCTATCTTTGCAGTTGTGAATTGTGCAAAAGCAGGCATCTTAAAGGGAATACATGCAGTGAGCGTCCACCCCAGGTCACTACTGCTAAACAAAAAACTCTAGTGTGTGAGTTAAGAGACTCAATTTCCATGCCCGATCAGCTTTATGACACTGGAGAAGTCTTCTTCTTCCTATGTGAGGCGAGGAAACTGAGGTGGGGTAGAATATGAAGTCTTCTCTGGAAATATGTGTGAGATTTCCTGACTTTGGAAAATCTGTTTTGTTTGTTTTCTGCAGAATGAGACGTGGTAATCCATAGCAATGAACAGCAAAATAGCAAGTGGGAAGGGGCCTAATGTTAGAAAGGCTTCTGCCTTTCTTGATTCAAAGCTTGGGAAATCTGCAATACTACTGCACTCCAGCAACGAAACTCAGCTGATTCATACGCACCTATTTATCCCGAAATCTAAAAGACACGCAACCATTAGAAACTCTTTATTCACCATCCAGCTCGCAAGAAAGCTCAACAGATGCCTTTCAATGGAATGTCTTACTTTTTCTGTTCTCTTATTGAGACTCATGTTTGCCATGAGCAGATTATCCAATTATGTTGTTTTAAGCAATATTTATTGCCAGCCATACATAAGTACTGTGAGGCAATCTGATAACAAAACTAATAATAAGAAGGAGAATTTACCTTCCAGGACGCCATAGTCTAGGGCTGGGGGTAGATAATACCTGACCTGAACTTGAGAGGGATAACATCCCTATATTTTATAATCTATTGTCTGCCTACTTATTACATTAAGACTGCTGCAAAGAAACCAGAGGCATTTGACAATTTCTGTGAAATATTGCTATCAGATAGTGTTAGGTGAATACTCACAGGCCATGGTGAGCAAGAGTCCACACAGTCAACTCCCTGCAACCCACAGGTGGCAGCTGCATCACCTGTTCACCCTAAATGTAAGGGTAGTGCATTCCACATCTGTAACTTTTGCTTCCTTGACATTTAGAGTTTTCTAACTATAAGAGTAAACCAAATATTTTTTGTTTACAAGACTAATAGTTTTTAAACACGTTTTGTGAAAATTGAGGAGAGATTTGGGAAGACAGATGTGTATATTCTCAGCATGTTGTAGCCTCCTGAGCCCCTTAAGTGTGAATATATGAGGCCTCAAAGAGAAGAAAAATCAGAACATGTCTTTTATCTTTGCTAATATTCAATCAAATAGATCAAGTGAGTCTTGAATCTTTAAGTACATATGATGCTAATATTTTAATGTCTTTCCACATATTTATTATTGATCTTGGATTCCTGTGAGGACTTAAAGAAAACCAGTGACACTCACTCACTCAGACTTGGAACCACCTAAGAGATAAATGCAGAGGTTTGGTAGAGGGAGATAAAAATATCAGGCTTATTACTGCTATGGGGAAGATATGGCTGAGGATTGCAGTGCTAAGGTCTTCTGAATAATGAGCCCTAGAACTAGGAGATCCATCCTCCCAGCCATAGGTGTCTGTGCTACCACCAGGCTCCATTCCTGGAGCCTGGGGTCTTATTGTAAATGCACAAAAGCCAAGAGTCAAGAAGAAACAGCTTGCAGAGAGGTGAGTCCCAGAGAGAAGAGTGAAGGGATGAACCATGCCTGCCAGGTTCTTCTCTCTGAACTTCCCACTCAGATAATCCTCTCCCTCTTCCACCAGGGAAGTAACAGAGTGTGGAGGGAGGCCGGGATGCTGGAAACATAAACGCTGGGGAGAGAAGGCTGTTTCTCCTGCCGCAGTTACTGGCAGCCAAGTCCTGGGCTCTCATTCTAGAGAGGATTTCTCACATTTTCTTCCTGGAGTTGTGGTATGCTCTGAAGACAAATAGTTACTGCAAATAGGTTCAACATGATGCATTTCTATGCAATTTAACAAAGGCCAATGGTATTGTAGTTCACATAAATATAACGTTGAGCAGAAAGCTAATTCAGAAAATGTTTACCAGAAAAAAATGTTGACACATTTTATTAAGTAAATAAATATCATCCTTAGCTATTACCTGAGATTTGACATGGGATAATGAGATTTTTTTTTCAAGTTCAAGGACTCGAATGTGTAGGTGGATAAACGTCAGTATTTTCAGGTGAATGGTAGTGGAGGGAACCATGACTAATTCCATATGATAGATTTTGGAGTTTCACCTGGGAAGACAAAAATAAACAGCCTTTTCATAGCTATTGTTAGAACAAAAATACTTAAACGCAAACTTATATACCAAAATAAACTCCAAGTGGATGAAGGGGTAAAACATTAAAAAGATAAAAATAGTCTTGATTGGAAGTAATAATGCTTCCAACTTTGAGGCTAACAGAAACGCAGACCAGAACATTTAAAAATGAAATGAATTTAAAAGTTCAAAATGAAAATGTAAAGTTAAAATACATTTACAAATTTAATGTATACATTTAAAACTAAAATGAATAACAAAGTTACAACAAAAACATGAACTAGAAAATATATGTGTACATGTTGCAACAGGTAAATTTTAACGTTTATCTTGGTTTCAAAACAAAAAATACAATGAAGTCTCCACATGACATTTTCAAAAGATATAAAAACAATTCTCACAAGTGAAAATATGACTAGGTAACAAACATATACAACTTCTTTGGCTCTGTAAAAAATACGAATTGAACTACTGTAATGCATGATTTTATACTAACAAATAAGTAAAGGTTGTTTTAGTGAATCCATGTCAGTTTATTCCTGTAAACTGTCACGGCTTATACAGTTTTGCCTCTAAAAATAATACATGAAACTATTGTCCTGCCCAAAAAGCTTGTCATACCTATTTGGTTTAATGATTTTGTGTTAAGAAACATAGCCTAGAAATGAAGTGCATGATGACAGTTTGGAGCAGGAGTTCTGGAGCCAGACCACCTGGATTCAAATTTTATTTTTATTATTCAAAAACTATAAATAACTAAGAAGTAAATGTTTGCTGAACAATAATACTTACAGTTGCATACTTATATGACTGAATAATAATAAAATGATATAGTACTCAACCATGATACAGCCAGTCAAAATAACCATTAAAAAGACTTCATCAAAAAACTATTATATAATAGTAAATAAAAATAACACATAAAGAAAAACAACTTGTATGCACATGATGAGCAGCATGATAGAAAATTCCGTGCACATTTATAAGGTATTATTTTAACTGGTATCAAATTTTAGCAATTTGTAATTAGGATCTCTGGAAAAGTTTGTTAACAAAATATGAGTTATAAAGAATTACATGTTGCAGACAAATCAACCGTTTATTTAACCACTGTTGGATGCTTGCTGGTTCACACACTGCTTGTTACTAAGAATGCGAAATTGATTGTTGCCTTTAAAAGAAGATAGATGAGCAAACGAAACGCAATATCATCACATTTTTA